>NW_010538273.1:0-20149 GCF_000687285.1 Phaethon lepturus
GGAGGACAGGGAGGTGGTTTGAGACAGCCAGAATGGCTTCATTGAGGGCAAGTCCTACCTGACCAACCTAGTGGCCTTCTAGGATGGAGTGACCACATCAAGTGGACAAGGGAAGAGCTATGGATCACAGAATCACAGAATCACAGAATCACTAAGGTTGGAAAGGAGCTTCAAGATCATCAAGTCCAACCATTAATACAGTGCCACCATGTCCCCTAGACCATGTCCTGAAGCGCCACATCCACACGTTTCTTGAACACTTCCAGAGATGGCGACTCCACCACCTCCATGCCCTCTCCGTGAAGAAACTTTTCATAATATCCAATCTAAACCTTCCCTGGTGCAACTTGAGGCCATTTCCTCTTGTCCTATCACTAATTACTTGGGAGAAGAGGCCAACACCCTCGTCGCCACAACCCCCTTTCTGGTAGTTGTAGAGAGCGATAAGGTCTCCCTTCAGCCTCCTTTTCTCCAGACTAAACAATCCCAGTTCCCTCAGCTGCTCCTCATAAGATTTGTGCTCCAGACCCCTCACCAGCTTTGTTGCCCTTCTCTGGACATGCTCCAGCACCTTAACATTCTTCTTGTAGTGAAGGGCTCAAAACTGAACGCAGTATTCAAGCTGCGGCCTCACCAGTGCCGAGTACAGGGATGTCATCTATCTGGACTTCATAAGGTTCTGGACACAGTCCCCCACAACGTCCTTCTCTCTAAACTGGAGAGATATGAATTTGATGGGTGGACTGTCGTGGTCCAAAACATAGCCTCACACTAGCTTCTGTGAAGAAAACTAGCTCTACCCTGGCTGAAACCAGGACAGACTGTTAGGTGGATGAGGAATTGGTTAGATGGTCACATCTAAAGAGTAGCGGTCAATGGCTCAATGTTCAGATGTAGGTCAGTGGTGTCCCTCAGGGGTTTGTATATAGGACCAGTACCATTTAGTATCTTAATGACATAGTAGGATCAAGTGCACTCTCAGCAAGTTTGCAGGCAACACCAAGCTGAGCGGTGCAGTTGACACACATGAGGGATGGGATACCATCCAGAGGGACCTGGAGAACCTCAGGGAATGGGCTCATGTGGACTTCATGAGGTCCAACAAGGCCAAGTGCAGGGTCGGGCACCTGAATTGGGGCAACCCTGGTAACAATACAGGCTGGAGGATGAAGGGCTTGAGAGCAACACTGCTGAGAAGGACTTGGATACAGTGGTGGATGGAGAGCTGGACATGAATCACCAATGTGTGCTTACAGCTCAGAAGGCCAAGCGTGTCTTTGGTTGCATCCAAGGAAGCACAGCCAGCTGGTCAAGGGAGGTGATTCTGCGCTTCTACTCCGTTCTGCTGAGACCCCACCTGGAGTCTTGTGTTCAGCTCTGGAGCCCTCAGCACAGGAAAGACATGGACCTGTTGGAGCGGGTCCAATGGAGGGCCACACAAATGATCAGAGGGATGGCACATCTCTCCTGTGAGGACAGGCTGAGAGAGTTAGGGTTGTTGAGCCTGGAGAAGAGAAGGGTCTGGGGTGACCTTCCTGCAGCCTTCTGTCTTTAAAGGGGGCTTATAAGAAAGATGGGGCCGGATTTTATAGCAGGGTCTGTTGTGAAAGGACAAGGGATAATGGATTTAAACTAAAGTATGGTAGATTCAGACTAGAAATAAGGAAGGAATTTTTCCCAATGAGGGTGGTGAAGCACTGGCATAGTTTTCCCAGAGAGGTGTTAGATGCCCCATCCCTGGAAACATTCAAGGTCAAGTTGGACATGGCTCTGAGCAAGCTGACCTAGTTTAAGATGTCTCCTCATTGCAGGGGAGGTTTACTAGATGATTTTAAAGGTCTCTTCAAACCCAAAAGTTCTATGCTACGCATCAGCAATGAAAAACTTTCTATGAATGCTTGGTAGTGTAGGAGGAGCATAGTATACACTATGTGGGAGGATGTCGCAAACATAGGTTTATGGCCTGAGAATGAGAGAAGGTGCACTGGAATGACAGTGAGAAAAGAAAGCTTGTCCTGAATTTTCCCATTTTTAAATTTTTTTCTTTAAAATCTTAAGACTTCATTATCCGGAGCAAGTCCATATTGTTAAAAATTTGTTTACAGCATTATGCAAGCTATTCTATGGAACTTAACTTCTTCTAACTCAGATTATTATTTTTTAGAAAGAATTAACCTTCACAGTTACTGGGTAGAGGCAGTTGACAGGCAATTGCTTCGCTAAGAATAGACATTTATTTCTGGGTGCTGGAACATCTGACTTAAACGGGATTTTTACTTCCTTAGGTATGTGAGACAAATTAAAAAAATAACAACTTAATTTACCTGAAAATGAGGATAATATTTGAGAGATATGTGTACACAATTGTTAAACTCACTCTTTTTAGTAGAGGAAAATAAGTAATATAATCCCCTTTATTAAAAACAAAACAAACCAAAAAAGAACAGCTGAAGGCACAACAGAAACAAAATCAATATAGAAAAGCACTTGACATTTTTGGAAAACACATACAAAGCTGGAGTTAGGGGAAATTAAAATCTGAGAGAACAAATATGTAATCCTTTGTCACAGATTCTTTTTCAAATTAACTTTTTCCTATATATGAAAAATGCAACTGAACAAAGTGCTAGCTGGAACACATAAGGTAAGCAATGTTTTTATATATGCCTAGACAGTTCTAGTGCTGCTGGAATTTAAAGGTGAGTTTTACAAGACAGTAGAACAAAAAACATCTATGAAGATGTGAAGTGCAGTTTCAAGGTTTATGTAGGATATTCCCATTGAACAAGATGACAATGGGCTCACTGTTAATGCTGTTAACGTTGAACAAGAATGTTTGAGTAAGACTAGTGATTTAGCCTTAAATTCCTTTCTACCCTGTTTGACTGTCTGTGCAGACAGTTTATACTGGTAGGGCGGTAACATTTGTACTTACTTGGCTAAGGCCGCACAAGAGATCTAGCTGAGACAGGCTCAGATAAAACCATGGAATGAGTTAATCATCAAGCAGTGTGGACATTCAAGGATCCAGTGCTTCCTCTCATTCTCATGCTCTCTTATTTTGCTATGCAGGCTCAGTTAGGTAAGACAATTTATATGAATATCTGCTTACCATTTCACCTTCATCATAGACCACCGGTATCATTCAGTCTGAACACTGCTGTACTGAAACATGTTTCAATGCTCAGAAATTCTGGAAAACAAGAGCCCAATGCCCAGAATTGCTATTTACCATTCAATAAATGTCAGTGAAGACAAGTGAAGCCAAAAGCAGCTTTTTCTGAGGAAGAAATTAGTAAGAACTGATGGGACAAGATTTAGTTGACAAGTCATCTTTATAATTCAGGTAAGAAAGGCCTGTAGGATCAATTCCTATATCAACTTTAGATTTGGTCTAGTCACTGTGACAATCGAAGAAAGATTTTATCCTGTTTCCCTTAATTGTGGTGAAGCACTGGAAAAATACATACAAGTATGACTTCCCTGAAGGTAACTACCTAAAACAACTGTACCGTTTCTTTCATTTCCCTTTCAATGAAAACATTAGTTGGCAGTGGTCTTTTGGTTACTGTTGAAGACTCTTCCTTGCAGGACACAATGGATGAGCACAAACTGTTTAAGAATTACTCTATCATCAAATCTTTTTCTGCTTAAGTTTGTAGAACAGGATTTATTACCGATGGAAGAGTAATGGAAGGCTTTCAGCCATACTTTTTGTTCAGTTTTGTTATGTGTTACATCTCAAGTACTGAATTAACTTCTGGAGAGAACACTTTCAGTTTTCAAAGCTCACTACACAAATGCCCTAAATGTTAAGAAAAAAAATGAGATACCTTTAATTTACCAGCAGTCAGTTAACTGGACCTTTTTCACTTTTGGCGTTCATTACAATTTTGCCCTACATCCAATCCATATCTTTTAGCTGACCATGACTTCTTCTTTTATAAGTCATTGTGCTTATTTTACAAAATGAACTTCAAATTAATTAAATAATTAGAGGTACAACTCTTTTCTATTGAAAGACTTGTACTTCAATTATTTATGCTTAATCAGTTGTTATATATCAGCATGAAATTATCATTGACAACATGCAAAGAAATGGATCTCTTCACATCATGAGATAACTAGAAATAAAATAACCTTAACCATTTAAATCATTAGCTCCAGAAATTTATTACTGCTTTTCATTATTCCCTTTTAAGCTCTGTGGGTAGGATCCAGCCTGTCCCATTTCATTACCTAAGATGCACTTAGTTTTTATCCTCCCAGTGAAAGAGCTGCTCAAAGGAAATATTTCATTTAAGCGGACAGGGTGCCACATCATGTGTCAGACAATGTTTACAATCCTGTTATTCGACACATTCACTGATCACTACTTTTAAAATGGCAATTGTGAAAACTGATGGGAAAAAAGAAAACTTTGTTTACTATTTTCCCACTATTGCACATCTGTATAACCAGATAATGAAAGAGAGTCACAGAAGCATATAGACACGCAAACTTGAGACAGGATGCTATGGTGAATCCTGACATGTGGCACCTCTAAAAAATAGCAATATGTGGAATAACAGGCTGCTACAGATAATGAGGTAGGAGTAATGTATACACAGATGGCAGCTCTGATACAGAGCACCGTTAACAAGGCAACAACATAAGACACAGCACGAAACTGAATAACAAAAGAAGGTAGTAGCTTAGCAGAATTGCTGAACAAGGTAGAAATTACCAGGGCAATCAAATCATAAATACCAAATAAGGTTAAAAAGTCTGCTAAACCATGGCCAGTAGGAAGAGGGTAAACAGAAGTGAGCTTTTTATTTGAAAGGGAATGAGGGTGGTAAAGGAGAAGAACCAGAGAAAGGAAAAGAGAAATACAAAGTGAAATACATCAATGATCTGGACTGTTTAGGACATTTGTGGAGCAGCTCTGCACCTGATCACATCACACTGGAGCTAGAGAATAAACCTATTTTGTTTATTTTTTTTCTCCATCAAAATTTTTACCTGGTTGCCCTGTGCAGTCAGAGTAGTGTTGGGCTGGGTGCCCTCCCTAACATTGCAAGGGGTCATCTACAGGGCGTGAAGTGAACAACCTGAGGGCTAAGTACCACCACCTTAAATTATTTGAATTTCAAGAATGATAGATAAAATTTCTCCCAGAACATTTTGTAAATTTATCACCCTTTTATTAAAAAACAAAACAAAGCAATGCAGTTCTGTTGAACAACTACAAACCAATTTTAAAAAGTCCTGCATATAATGGATGAGCAGCAGTTAGTTCAGTATACCTGCTAAGAAGTTTTTTCCAGAGATCCCTGCACTTCACACTAGACAAGTATTAACTCAGGTGTAGGTAGGTATTTGTAAAGTACCCCAAACATTACAGCAGATTCACAACTGAGCACAACAAACATGTAAGTTATCGTGGCCAATCAAAATGTTTGCAGATAATTCCTTTGACTCGATGTATATCTCTCACCCAAGAAAGTTTTTCTGAGCAAAAGAGTACTATACAGTGAAAGAGTTTCAGAAAGTGTATATAAATTTCTTATGGATATCTCAACATTTAGAACAGAGTTTTGCTAAACCAGAGAATAAAATTACTCTGGAAGAAGATTTCTCCAATAATTTTGGGGTTTTTTGTGAATGCATATGGAAAATTGAATAGCTTTTTTGTGGTATTTGATTATATTGCATACGCAGTATATGGCATTAAGAGCCTCTCTCCAGCTGTTTGGCAGCAAGAGTCCATGAATGCAACCTCTTGCCCTCTGCAGGGCAAACCCCCAGAGGAGTTTGGCTGCCTGCACCCGCTGATAACGTGCAGCTTTGCAACCTTGGATCAGACTGCTAGGAAAGAACAGTGTGAAAAAAGGTGAGAGAAGCCTCATCAAGGGCCTATTCCCATGCACTCAGGAGTTGCACCTAAACTCCAATTCTTAGCCTTGGTTTCTGCCTGAGCTACCTTGCAAGTACTTCTATGCTTGGCCATGTACCTCATTGATCCTCACCCTGATCTGCCAACTTGTTTTCCCAGTTTGACCTCAGATTTGCTTCATCACTTTGTACTTCTCTGGTGATCTTGACTGCTGACTGAATTTGGTTATTTTTCCATCAGTCAAATGAGTAAATACCCAAAATCTTCTGAAGTTGTGTAGCCAAATCCTGCTAAGAATCCAGTAGGTAATGAGTAGAGAAGATCCTTTGCAAGTTAATGTAATCATAATTAGCACAGGAAAAATTAAAAGTACTTGCAAAATAGAAAACTCTGGCCTCAAGATACCATTTAGAATATTCCCTACTCCAAAGCAGTAACAACTACACTATTTGTAAATTGTTCTAATTTTACTGAGTTTGAAATCTGTTCTATTTCAGACCTAAAGAATAACTGTCAGTTTGAAGGCTTGTCTATTTTTGCAGCTGAATGGCAGAAATTGCTTCCCTCTGCAAATAATCTCAGTTGAGTAATTAGTGGTAGATATTTATGCATTCTGTTTGCAAATTTCTCCTGTATGGATAATCTGTAACTTCTCTAAGTGGTATCCACAGCCTTCATTATTCTTGTCACTGTAAGTTTTGCTTAATGGCTAATTACAGTTCATAACTGACATGGAAAATAATATGATCTACATAATGTTCAACTGTGTATCTTCCATGCTGCCTGACAATAGCTCTGTCCTAGCAAGACTAACGGAGAAGAATCACTGGAGTATATTAATGTGACAGTCCTTCTTCCTTCTACTTTTAGGCACATTGCAGTAAACAATATCACAGCTTATAAAACTAAGTTATGAACTACTTCCTCACAGGGTGCCTGTGGCCTAGATGCCATAGACATCAATAAAATTGTATTTTCTTGAATATTTTTTGCATATTTTACACAGTGATTCAAACTCATGAATCATAGAGCTCATCAAACAAAATCTACTCATGTATGGAACAAAGTAATGGTAGATTGATCCAACAATATTTTGAAATTACATTCACCACCACTAGTTTACTACAGGTATATATTGTACAAAAGAAGATAGTTTGACAGCAAGAGAGTATTTATTTATAGCAGACTTACCTTACTACCACAAGTTGTGGGAGATTATTATCTTCCGTACATAAGAACTGATTTTTCAGAAACACTGAAACCATTGCTCACAGAATATAAATTATCCTTATCACAGCTGCCTTAGAGTTGTCCTGGATCAACAGAAACTAACATATGAATGCAGCATGAATTGACCATATGATCTCATGTTTTGACCACAGTGAGATATGTAGTTGTAAAATTTTTATTAGTAATAAAATCTGTAAAAATATTGTTGCTTTCTCTATTTTTGTATACATTATGGAGACATAAAACTAAGTCAAAACTCAGGATTTTTTAAATATAAAAAATGAACATGTCAAAAAGGGATTTTCTGTTCTCTATCAACATGATCTATAAAGTCATGATTTCAAAGATTTTTCAGGATCTCTCAACAAAAATTAACCTCACAGTTCTACAATACAAGACAATAATACAGCTAGTAATCATAGTCAAGGAGAGGGGTTTTTTTTCCTTTTTAGCTGATGAAACTTGTACAAACCAATGCATATTTTTGCAGACAAATCAAAATGTAAAGTCAGATTATTTATGTGAAGAAGTTGTCAGATAAAACTAGAATTGTTTGGTTTTATTGTCATTCTCATTAGTGAAAATTAGATTAAACCCTTTTCTGAAAGAGGATTTTTTTACTTCATTTAAAAATGCAGTAGACAAGTATGCTCATTGACTAAAATTCTGAATTTTTTTCTACTCTAGGTAAAGCACAATTTTAAATGGAATTATTTAATTAATCATATTTTAAAGACTAAATTATATTGCTATCAAAAGATTGCATCTTAAAACATGTCCAAAGATAAATATTATTATCCCATTTTATATCTATGGAAACGGAGATTAAAAAAGTATTGCCAGCTGCATGAAGTTGCCCACAGCATTTTCTGTTTCTTTTTTTAGCTCATAATCTTCTAAACTCTCCCAGCTGTCCCTCTGCATGAAGAATTGAACAGAGACCTGCATAGAGACTAACAATAGGACAAGTGAAACTAGAACAGCCCCTAATGCCAATGCCATAAGCACTACCACTGGCTACACAACTTTCAGCACACACAGCTCACCATTCTGTTTCAGCATGACTAGCTTTATCTTCTGTCACTACCTTCAGCAAAAAACATATTGGAAAACAGAAAAAAATATTGGGCTATCTATAACTAACAGCAAAAAGACAAAACCACACTGCTTACTCTTCTATGTCTGTTTTTGTGTTTTTTTTTAATTAATTTTCTTTTCTAGTCCTATTCCCTTATCTGTATTGCTTTCCATTTTTTGCTATCCTAACTGCACTGATAATTTTAATCAATTTTCAAGTTAAATATACCAGGTCACTGTGTTAATTTTAAACCATATTTTTTTTCCCCTTAATCTTGTTTTGAAGATTTTCTATGGTTTATACTTTTTAATCTTGTATATCTTGCTCAAGTCCTACATCAATTTGTTGTCCGTATTTGCGAGTAGTTCCCAAGTTGCCTTCTCGTCCTGTCTTCACAAAAGTATCTGAGTGACTTTCTGTTCCTATATTTTCCCAAAGGTCTGCACATTTCTAAGTTTCCTTACCATTATTATTCTTTCTGCATATTTTTCCTTTTGGAACACTGTGTGTTCTCTATTTGAAATATGAAGAAACTGTGCTGGGAATACTACATGACAAAATAGAAGAAACTACATAACATTGGTCAGTATAAAACAAGGGTGCTGGACTGAATTCCCTTTGTGACATCCCTTCCTAGGAACCTTGCTCTATTATTAGTTTGCACTCTTCTCTGCCCCATGAAATACAGAATATAGGTTATTGCCATGTTTCATTCCAATACATTAAGTTCTTGCACTTTGTGAAAGGGGGACTATATGAAAAGAATCCTTTACAAACATATTGTTATTTCATTTCTACCAAACATTTGATTCCTAGAATTAGATTAGAATGTAATGTATTTAGAAGAAGATTGGCCATTCAAACTCAATACTTGAGACTTGTGGTGGATTTACCTTGGCTGTATGCTAGGTGCCCGCCAAGCCACTCTATCACTCCTCAGCTGGACAGGGGAGAAATATTAAATGAAATGTGGTGGGTCAAGATAAGGACGGGGGAGATCATTCAGCAATTACAGTCATGGGCAAAATAGACTCAACTTGGAGAAACTAATTTAATTTACTGCCAATCAAATCAGAGTAGGGTAATAAGAAATAGAAACAAATCTGAAAAACCCCTTCCCCCCACCCCTCCCTTCTTCCTGGGCTCAACTCCATTCCCAACTTCTCTACCTCCTCCCCATCCCTGAATGGCACAGAGGGACAGGGAATGGGGGTTGTGATCAGTACATCACATGTTGTCTCTTCTGCTCTTTCTCCCTCACACTCTTCCCTGCTCCAAGCGTGGGGTCCCCCCATGGGAGACAGTTCTCCATGAACTTCTTCAACCTAGGTCTTTCCCACAGGCTGCAGTTCTTCATGAACTGCTCCAGCATGGGTCATTTCCATGGGATGTAGTCCTTCAGGAATGGACTACTCCAGTGTGGGTCCCCCAAGGTGTCACAAGTCTTTCCAGCAAACTTGCTCCAGCATGGGCTCCTCTCTCCATGGGTTCACAGGTCCTGCCAGGAGCCTGCTCCAGCATGGGATCTCCACAAGGTCACAGCCTCCTTCAGGTGCATCCACCCACTCCAGCGTGGGGTCCTCCATGGACTGCAGGTAGTTATCTCCTTCACTGTGGACCTCCATCAGCTGCAGGGTGACAACCTGCCTCACCATGTTCTTCAACACAGGCTGCAGGAGAATCTCTGCTCTGGCACCTGAAGCACATCTTACCCCTCCTTCTTCACAGACTTTGGTGTCTACAGAGTTGTTCCTCTCACATATTCTCACTCCTCTCTTCCAGCTGCTGCTGTGTAGCATTTTTTTTTGCCTTCTTAAATATGTTAGAACAGAGGCACTACTACTGTTGCTAATGGGCTCAGATTTGTCCAGCGGCAGGTCAGTGTCAGGGGTCTCTGACACTGTTGAACATGGGGGAAGTTTCTGGCATCTTCTCACAGTGGCCATCCCTGCAGAACCCCACTGCCAAAACCTTGCCACACAAACCCAATACAAGACTGTAGTGTATTTTCTTGTTAGATAACTGGTTCAATTGTCTCATATTATATGTACATAAAAGATTCTCAAGCTTTGTTTCCCTAATAGGGGAACAATAGGGAGCCAGCAATGTGTGCTTGTAGCCCACAAGGCCAAGCATATCCTGGGCTGCATCCAAAGATGTGTGGCCAGCACGTCAAGGGAGGTGATTCTGTCCCTCTACTCTGCTCTGGTGAGACCCCACCTGGAGTCCCACATCCAGCTCTGGAACCGTCAACACAGGAAAGACATGGACCTGTCGGAGTGGGTCCAGAGGAGGGCCACACAAATGATCAGAGGGATGGAACATCTCTCCTATGAGGACAGGCTGAGAGAGTTGGGGTTGTTGAGCCTGGAGAAGAGAAGGCTCTGGGGAGACCTTATTGCAACCTTTCAGTCCTTAAAAAGGACATATAAGAAAGAGGGTGACAAATGTTATAGCAGGGCCTGTAGCGATAGGACAACGGATTCTGAGCAATCTGATGTAGCTGAAGACATCCCTGCTCATTGCAGGGGGGTTGGACTAGACGACCTTTAAAGGTTCTATGAACCTATGATTAAGACTTAATATTGACACAGTACAAATGTTTGATAAGTCATCCAGCAATGCAGTTAATGTAGTTCTGCAGGGGTTACCTTAGTGTGTTTTGGCGTGGATATTCTCTCTGGATTCAGATACATCAAGCTTAGTTCAGCTGATTGCAGGTAGACATCTAGTATTGTTTTTGATTATCTTGCATGTCCCTTCTGACAGTAAGTTGTTGATAAGGAAATGGTTCTCTTGTAGATACTGTATCATCTGACAGATGCGGATGTCACATGTCAAATAGAATACTGATGTTTACTGACTTTAGAGATAGACTTAGTTTTAAATTAAGGTGTCCAAGTTCAGATGTCTGTACATATTAGGTAGAATGGGAAATGAGACATCTAACTTTTTTTAAGATACCTTTATTGTAGGCTACATTTTCGTGTCTGATTTAGGAGCTGAATTTCAAACCTCAGACCATCTTATGGAGGATATACTTATAAATGAGTACTCTAAAAGGTCAAAATTCTTTTCTTCATGTCAAAAACTTTGATGCAGTAAGCATTACTCTACTATAAGACTAAAACTTGTAAGTAATTATTTAAATTCTAATGATGGGATATAAAATTTAAAAGACAGACATGAAATGGCTACAACACATATGACAACATACAAAATACATGAGAAATCCAGAAATCCTAAAAAAGTCAAAAGATTGGGGAAAATAAGAAGAAATTGAATGTGAACAATGATTTGGTCCATGTGCTGTATAGAGACGTTCACATGCTAGCCTGAGAAAATATTTGTTCTAGTATTTTTTAATATCTAAAAAGAAATTAAACTATTATGACAGACTTGTACATGTCTGCCAAAATATGTGGACTTTCATTTACTTTCTTTTATTTGTAGATATAGCTAAAGGATGTGTGCTACACTTTAAGTATTGCAGAACAGCAGAGTAGAGAACGGCATATTTTCATGACTGGCACGTCCTGAGGTAGTAATAAAGAAGTCATGAGTATTGGTTATTTTCCAATTAAAAAATTACTTCTTTAAGTATTTGAACTGTAAGAAGTAGTCTAGTTGAAGGAACCTCATTATTCTGTTTCAGGTTCCTGTGAGATGGAATCTTCCAATTAACCTTTGGACCAGAGCTGTGCTACTCACGGTTCACACAGCAGAGAAACAGAAGCACAGTTAAAATGGAAAGACTCACCCGGAGAACAAATGAGAGATGCACAGAGTTGTACATAAACGAAGTGTGTAGATTTTTGTTAATTTACTTAAAGACTGTTTTGTGCTATAAGTGTAACAAAGCACTTTGTCTAAAAGGTTTGTTAAAGTCCATGTTCCCTACTTTGCCTGATATGTAGTCTTAGCATATAGCCATAAATCAATACACTGGTGTTTAAGTAGCACTCTGAGGAAGAATGCAAAGGTGGAAAACACAAGATTGGAAGTCCCACATCTGATTTCAAAAAGTAGCACTCTTAATAAGGAGAGATACACATCCCCCAAAGAGGAAAAGTTTAAAAGAAAAAAAAAAAAAAGAGCACCTTCTTCCAAGAGCTGATAAAAAGACCCACATGGTAAGAAAACTTACCTAGAGACCCCAATCATTTTGTTCTGATGCTATCAGTGGTCTTACCTATGTTTGTTATTCACACTTTCTGGATAGACTTAATAACTTGCAATTTTTTTTCTTCCAAACATGGCAAAATAAGTAATGAAAAAATGGAAGCTGATCAGTTGAAAAGGAAAATGATATGGCAAAGAAGTACATGTGAGATTCATGAAACTCCTAATTTTTTAGAGACTTCCATTCTACTGAAGATATTAATTGGTAAGTACATGCTCTTGAGTAAAAAAACAACAAAACAAAAGCCTCCCCAGCAAAAGAAAAACAAACAAACAAACAAAAAACAACCCAAACAAAATCAAGCAAAAACCCCAAAACTTTTTGTAAATAATGGACTATTAAGAAAAGCTGAAAAGAAAGGAAATTAATTCTTTATATTGATCACAAATAGAAAATTCCCCATTTTCATGTGTTGCCATATGTATGGAGGAGATAGTAAGACATGGAAGGAAAGCTCAGACAGATTATACACAACATTCTACCCTGAAACAATAGGGAAACCCAGGCATAGTTGTACTGGGGACATACTGTAGAGTATTATAAGTGCGTTCTAAGGACTGAACTGAAGAAGGTTGTTTCCAGAGATAGAGTTTTGTACTCGTTTAGAAAATTAAAATGTAAAAGATACCTGAGAAGTTACAGGGATGTAAAGATTCTGCACTATATCAAAATTATTGAATGTTGATATTTAAAGTCAAACAGATTTAAAAGACTGTATTTTCCAATTAGGCATTATGCTGTCAGGAATGCATAACTTTCAAAAGAACAATATGGCTGATAAAACTTCTTTTTAAAGTTTTGCCAGGGTTTCTCCTCAGCCCAGTGATAGGACATAGACTCTGCTTTGACTTTCCTTTTTCCTTGGTGAGTAGAATCTTACAGAGCTTTATTTGCCACTCTTATGTAGGTTATGGACACACTATTATGTATCTAGCCTTCTAAAAGAACCAAGCATATAAAAATGAGCGTTGTAATGTCTCTTCCAACAACTCAGTCTTTAAGCATTTACCTGAATGCTTTTTATCATCTGCTTCAAAACTTTTTATTATTCAGCTATGTCATTTCACACTGCTAAGAGGTGCTCAAAAATCTTTTTCATCCATTGCAGTTACATTGGTTAGTATAGATGGAATTCTTTGCTTTAATTTTAAAGAACTGTATGTCAATCAGATATTTTCTTGCAAGTCAATGCTTGAAAAACATTTATTTGGAAACAATGTTTATTAAAAAAACTTAAAGATTCTTTCATGCGTTTCAGACAATAGTAAAGTGTTTCAGGTACTGTGAATTTGTTAAGAAGGATTTATTTTTATTTTCCAGAGAGGACACAATTACTCTTGCTACATGTGTTGCTGTTGTATTCTAGCATTTTTCTAGTCACATACACTCTTTTTGTCTTGTCTATAAATGGGTATTTTTAAAGTGATTAACCTACATGAGAATCTATGTATTGACTGTAAAGAAAAGTATGCCACACTGAAATTATTTAACTTAATGTATAGAATATTAATTTCTATTTTGTATCTTATAATTTAAAAACAATTACATTCCTAGTTAATCTATGATTAACATAAGCTTTCCTAATAATTCTGGTGTTTACTCTGAGGGCAACATATGTGTTAATAAGTAAAATAGTTCAGGGCATGTTCTTTGGCTCTAAAGTCAAGTGGCTTAGCTTGACATAGTTATCTATTCTAACAGTGGCTTTGTCCCAAGTGAATGTTAGTTGACATTTACCCTATCATGTACCACATCCTGCAGTGCTTCTCGAGCACATCACACTTGCCATGCTTTCATTTCACCTACCTCACTGACGGCCAGTCCACAGGCACAAAAACACTCTCTGTATTTAATACACCAAGACAAGCTCAGAATATGGTTTACATCACCACCCTTCCACTGATATCTCACACTCATGCCTCCTGTCACCACTGCAACCTTTGGTTATTTCTGCCTCCTATGCTGCCAGCCTTGTCTTCTGCACCCTTCCCATTACTAGCTAGGCACCTAAAGGTCCTCCACTCTCTATGTCAACAACCTTGTCATTTACCAAGTATAGCTCTTATATTTTGTTATAAGATAAACTGTCTTCATGTTGAACAAAACTCACAAGGCAGATCAGCTAAACAAGTAAAAACAAAAACCAAACAAGAAAAAACTAATAAATAAACAAATAAATCATCTTGGGAAGTATTGAAGGACATAAGAAGCATTTACCAAAGGACTGATTTCTCTACTTCAAAGGGTTTCTCTGACCATCACTCGGATGAGGTTGTGCTGATATGGTACTAGGAGAGAAGTAGCAGAGGCAGGACTGGTTCCTCCTTCTTGTTCTGCTGGGTGTGAGGTAGCTTTTATTCCTCTTCTCCAGGTCCAGCCTGCAGTGCAAATGATCACAAATCTGCAACCACTACATGCTGTCTATACAAACATGGTTGACTACCATCAGGGTAAGAAAGACAGTTGGGACAGCTGAGCCTTTATGAGCACCATATACACACAAGGAGTGTACATACACATGAGTAACACAAATGGCCTGATCCTACTATAACCACCCGTTCAGTCTCAAAGCTTGCTAGAAGAGCAAAATCACATGTATACACACACAAGTCTTCCTCATAGCTGATTTAGTCTTATGGTCTCCCCAGTAGCTGACACTACCTTTATGCTATTTACTGGTAAGTTCAGCTTAAAGTTCACTACCATCTCACACAGACAGTACAAACACACAAAAGTAGTTAGGACGATAGTTTAAGGAGAAGATAGAACAGACTGTGGTGATCAGCTACAGGGCTCAGACAGACGTGTACTTGCCAGCTCCTTGCTTAAATGCTACTGGCCCATTTTATCCTCCCATCTCTTCAGTTTACCATTCTTACTCCTATGTGATCTACCTTGATCCCTCTTTTGACCCTTCCTCTAAACATCCCATAAAAATATTTGTACCTTTCCACAATCATCTTAAAACACAAGCCGGCAGTGTTCCCAGGTGGCCAAGGTGGCCTGGATCAGAAATAGTGTGGCCAGCAGGAGTAGGGAAGTGATCGTGCCCCTGTACTCAGCACTGGTGAGGCTGCACCTTGAATACTGTGTTCAGTTTTGGGCCCTTCGCTACGAGAAGGATGCTGAAGTGCTTGAGTGTGTCCAAAGAAGGGCAACGAAGCTGGTGAGGGGTCTGGAGCACAAGTCTTATGAGGAGCGGCTGAGGGAACTGGGATTGTTTAGTCTGGAGAAAAGGAGGCTGAGGGGAGACCTTATCGCTCTCTACAACTACCTGAAAGGGGGTTGTGGCGACCCTTTTGTTGGGTGTTGGCCTCTTCTCCCAAGTAACTAGCGATAGGATGAGAGGAAATGGCCTCAAGTTGCGCCAGGGGAGGTTTAGATTGGATATTATGAAAAATTTCTTCACCGAGAGAGTGGTCAAACATTGGAACAGGCTTCCCAGGGAGGTGGTGGAGTCACCATCTCTGGAAGTGTTAAAAAATGTGTGGATGTGGTGCTTCAGGACATGGTTTAGGGATCATGGTGACACTGGATTAATGGTTGGACTTAATGATCTTGAAGGTCCTTTCCAACCTCAGTGATTCTGTGATCCCAGAAGTTTAGGGGACACGGTGGCGCTGGATTAATGGTTGGACTTGATGATCTTGAAGGTCCTTTCCAACCTCAGTGATTCTGTGATCCCAGAAGTTTTATGCAGTCCTTCAAACCCCTTTAAATGTCTCATAAAGAGTTTTTTTTTTTTTTTTAGGAGACCCATAATAATCTTATCAGCTGCAAAGTTCTGCCTGAACATCTCCAAGGTTAGACTTCAGCGGTTCCTTTAGTGGCCCTTCAGTCAGCGACTTGAGAGCTATGGTCCTTGTTATTGTCTCTGTTTTTTCCTGTTCATGAGGGTTGTGATTGCATTTGGGTTATTGTTTTTCTCATCCTTAAGGAAATATCTTAATGAATCAGATGTTCTTACATTCCACATACCCTTAAATTGTGTGTTTGTATAAAAGTGAGGTCTTCTGAGATAGTGTTGGACCTGATCAGAGACTGTCACAAAAAGCAGCAATAGATAGACTGATAGACAGCTCAAACAAAAGCAATGCAGAAGACCAAATCTGGCAAAGAGTATAGATGATGAGGGTCAAGTGCCTAGACACATGACTGGAAGTGTTTGTTATACCAATATATATGTAGCCAAAAACTCAAGAATGACCATCCAGTCCAGAAAGGGTCAAATACAAACAGGTCTGTTCCTGACCATCCTCCCCTCTCCAACCTGAAGAATGACAGACTGTAATGGTATTTGGAACCTGCAAACATTCAGTTATAACATACCTTAACACAGACTGGTCTTCAAAAATGTTTCAGGTAACATCAGAAGGAAAGACATCCCCAGTCAGACCTCATTCTGAATATAAATAAGTTTATACAACAGTCTTGGTGTTCTCAGTCTTGAGATCATTATTATTTAGCCATCATACAGATTTTAGAGGCAGGTAAATCTTCCTGGAACACGACAATGTAGGTCTGGAACGTGATTGCATGAGACCTTGTAGTTCAATTAATATTCTTTCAGGTTGTATCACATATGATGACACCATAATTTTTTGACTGATGATGAACATGAAAACTCTCTAGATTATTTTTCCAATATTTATCTAATCTATATTTTTTGCTACAAAATGTTCCAAAACCAATGGATCCTGACATATTTCCTAACTTTTACATTTCAAAATTATTATCAATTAATCTCTAAATTTTCTAATAATCTATCTATCATAGCTCATAAACAACAGTCATAATGCTTATGAACATGTTTATCTTTCCTAATGTTAGCAATCCTTACCTACATTTGAGCTGGTCACTCTAACAGAAAAAAAGGATGAATTGCAGATGCAGGTGTCTATCACGTAGACACAAACTTTCAGATAGATCATATCCTTTTGATTTTTGTGACATGGCTCAATACTGATTCTTATCTAACATATGGTCTACTATAACGCCCTACATCACAATCTCTATCCAGCTGCTTTTTATATAACTGGAATTAAGTTTGTCCCCTTAGAGCACAATTGTCCATATACTAAAATTTATTGATCTCAGATATTTTTCTTTGTATTTTGATTATTTTGAAGTCTAAGTCTGTCCCCCAGTGGTATTCATTATGTAACGCAAATAGATTTAGAATATTAAGACAGACAAGGGATCAAAACAAGTTTGACTTTATTATCACAGTTTTTTTTCAACTCACCTAATCTGGTGTAATATGCATATATGACAAACATATTCTTTGCTTTATTATACAGAAGATTCATAAAGCAATTGAACATTACTCAGTGCAAGAGAAAACCTTTCTGTACTCCTGCTGGACTACTTGTGTCTTCCCAAACTGACAATAAATAATTTTGTAACTACTCTTCTTTATTTCTTTCAAGTATTTCTGTTCCTTTTGTTTAGTTTTGTACCTCCATAGTAATTTCCTAACTTCTTATTTCACAGAATCACAGAATCACAGTATCGTTAAGGTTGGAAAAGACCTTTAAGATCATCAAGTCCAACCATCAACCCAACACCACCATGCCCACTAAACCATGTCCTGAAGCGTCACAGCCACACGTTTTTTGAATACTTCTAATGATCAGGAGTCCACCACCTCCCTGGGCAGTCTGTTCTGATGTTTGCCCACATTTCTTAATGCTTATGAGAATGTCATGTGAAATTATCTCAAAATTCTGTACCAGTCATCTTAAATCATTGGAAATATCATTATTGTATATACCAAAATCTGATGTCTTCCTTGTCCATTTTGCTGCTGACAATGCCATACTTGTTCTTAAATACAGGTTTTATACTACGTTGTAATTAGAAATTAGTTAATAGAGTTGGGTCAACTAGAAGGTTTATTATATTAAAAATTATTTATCTTTTTTTTTGTTCATTAAGTGACACAAATTGTTTGCTAGGTGTTTTGTGAATGCAAGTGTAAAGAAAAAGTGGAATTAAAAGTGGTCTAAATCTGCTATACAATTTTTAATTTATGATGATGACATTTTGATTTTTAATTATTATTTATTATTTAATGTGTATTTCTTATTTATTAATTCTTATTTAAACTATTTAATTATTATTAACTTTTTAATATAGTAACATTCTTTCCAAGCATTCAGTGTTTAGTGAAATGAAATAACTTGAAAGCACTTCATAATCTCTGAAGAGAGTATATATAGTTCTCTTTTTCTGATTTCTTCCTGACCTCTCTTTTCAAGGATATTAAAAGGAAAACACTTGAATAGATAAATAGAGTTTTCAGATCTTGTTTCAACACCAAAGGCTGACAATTTTGACCCACATAAGGGAGATATGGCCTGGGAAAATGCCTCAAGACTCTGTCCTCACCTCAGGCAAAGACTCCTGTTGAGTTAAAGGTTAAGTGATCCATTTTCCCCCTTATTATGTCTCTTATTACCAGCAAAATACACTGGTTTATGCTCATATCAGCCTTACTGAAGGACAGAAATATTGTATAATGCTATGGTACCTAGCTATGTATAATGCTAATGGTACCTATCTAATGGAGTGTAATGGAGCAGAAGATATGTTCATTACTGAAAAGGTGGAGAAGAGATGCTTTTATATCATTAGCCTACAAAATCCCAAGAGACTAGAAGTATTTGTAGAGTGCATGTTATTAGACTGTTGGCACTAGACAATGACTCACTTAAAAAGGCCCTTCCCCCTTTTACTTCTACTTTCTCTGCCTGGCTTAAAGAATTGTTACATTTTGTCCTTCCTTTTGTGAAGATGTTTACCATTCACTCTAGGGCAAGACTTAAATGAAACTCTTGTTTATAATGAAAACCTGTATAGAAACATTCTTATTCTTGTTTTAGACTTTCGTAGTGTATCATGTTTAACATTGGCACTTCTTATAATTATCATCAAATTTAGAAAATTGATACCAAATTTAAGTTTCCTTCAATAACAATCTCTGGAAAAGGTAGAAGATTTCCTATATGTTTTTTTTATTATATAACAATTTTTCTGTTATATAACACTTTCTACCTTTATGATTTATGATAAAAATAAATTTAGTTCCTAAAGCTAGCAAAAATAAAAGACTGGCTTCCTTCATGTATGTGTAAAGGAAGCAAAATATTTTTATTGGATTAACTGTTAAAAATGGGAAAAAAAACCCCACTCATCTTTATGGAAGTGTAATTAAGCATGTGATATAATCTTGTTATATTGTACAAGAAATAAACAATATAATTTGGCAAGTTTCTGAAGGTTAATTTCTGCTCTTACTGATTTCACTTTGAGTAGGAATACACCCTATACGATTTTTGACTGATTGATAGTTCAGACACTTCATGCAAGTAATACTAAAAGTCAAAGGCAGGAATGTTTTATATAAACCTGTGTTAATCACTTTATATTAATGTTCTTTAAATGACTGTGACAAGATGCTTGCAAATATCTCTAACCAAGATACATCACTTAAAGGGTCATAGCAAGTGAAACTTCCAATAAATGATGTTGTGAACTGTGCTACTCCTCAGATGTTGTGAACTGTGCTAAAGTAGTGGAAAAGAAGAACTTAACTGAATTTGTCCACTTGGAAACAGTTCCCAGATATTTTATTTAATTTCTGCTTGAAACATGTATTCAGAGAACAATTATTAATCTGTAAGTTATTAATTCTTGTACACTCACATACACTCCATAGAAAAATCTGTATGCATATGTTTACATGGGGAAAAAAAGAGAAGAGAAGAGAAGAGAAGAG
>NW_010538274.1:0-17028 GCF_000687285.1 Phaethon lepturus
AGGTGGAGAAAGGAGACTTCGGCCGTCTACGTGGCCGCATGTCTTAGAGGTGCTCGTAGACGTTACTGGTCTTTCTCCTGGTCTGTACGCTGCTAGTGTGGGGGTACTTGCCCGGGGGTGGCTACAAAGCCTGGTCAGTCGGATAATTTGGTAACGTAAAGATTTTCACATGACGGCGATCCTTGCCGAGTGTTCTTCAATGAAACAGTAGAGCCTGACAAGGATTCAAATGTCGAGGTCACAGGAGGGAAGGTATTGGTAACCACCTCTGCCTTCCTCCTCCCCCACCAACAGATCCGAGTTCTGTCTGTATGGTTTTGTTGTAGAAATTATTTTTATTCCATGACTCTGCCTTCTAAAAGTGTTACTTTGCAATGCCTGAGCTTGTGGGTCCTTTATATAGGATTTAATATCTCAGTGTAGTGCCTGACTATGTAGCCAGGGTTAGAATGTGATAGTCCTCAGTTTCCAGTATATGGCAGCAGATGATTATTTCAGCTCATGCTGATCTCGGCCTAAGAGAACATATGTAATTAGCCATGTCTGTGCTTCTTGGAGGGTGCTGAGGAATGCATTTAGCTAGCAGGAAAATTCGGTAGGGATCTTGCGTTTGCCAGTTTACCATATCGCTTTCAACCAGAACTGGTGGAGCAGGCAGTTTGTTCATCTGCAGTTGTTACAGCTTAAAAATAAAGATTTTACTGCTGTTAGGTGCTGTAAATGTAAAGACAGCCATACTGTCCTCCCAGCTGTTTCTAGCTATGCACATCTAGTTTTCATGTATACAGAGAAAAGTTACTGTTGGTCTTGTCCATTTTGAGCTCAGTCCAGCAGTTCATTGGATGATGGTAAATATTTACATTTTGCAGCTTTTTTTTTCCCCCAATGTAAGTTTTTATCGGGATCTTCTTCAGGATTTTTTTTCCTGAAAGCAGCTATATTATCATAGTTTATATGAGAGGCTAAAACTGGTTTCAATTCATTGTTTGTAAATTTGCAATGTATTCATTGTTTCTTTTAAATAAAGTCTGTTTGCTTGAGACCAAATCTCTGAAATGTTGCAAAGCTAAGTTTCAGTTATTCCATATCCACAATACTCATGTAACTTGTTAATGCAACATCTAATTCAGTAACATTCTTTGCCATGTCTCTTTTGATACAGAGGAAAAAGTGACAGTTGTCTTTTCTCAAACTTCATGAAGTGGCTGGGCTGGTTTGGAGTTTCACTCCTCTCTGTAGGAGCAGTTGCATCCTTCTCTAGATCTCCCCATCGGTGTGTTGCACTTCTGCTTGCTTGGATACTGTACTCATTTGATCTCTTGGTGATTTGATTTAGCAAGCTGAAATAATATTAAAAACTGTGTGTGCTTATTTTTGGATGGGTTAGCTTTCTATTGGTCTGAGGAGCACATTGGGTCACAAATTGTTCCTTTGGATGGCAGCAAGGACTTTAGAAGGGCTCACAAATTAGATAAACTTAACTCCAGGTGAAATAAACACAGTGTAAATTGGCACAGACCTAGCATTCTCACTGAAGGCGTTTTGCACTTCAGTGTGTTTCCAAGTTATGGGTGTCCTAAATTAATTACACTTTTCCTTCTGTCTGTGCAGTGTTGTAATGAGGGGTTTCAGGTGGTAAATTTCTGAAAGAATAGTAGGCATTAGTTTGTGGGGTGCTTTAGTCACATTTGGCAGATCTTACCACATGAAAGTAATGTATTTTAATGTATATCTTCTTTTCTGCAAAATATTACTCAAATTCCCATGGAATGCACATGGCAATATATTAAGCAGCTGGGATAGCCTGCATTGTCTCAGCTTTCATGAAATCTTGTTTCAGCAAGCCATATAAGGTTGTGGTTTCTATTATATTTTTACTCTGTTTGCCTTCCCTTTCTCTATCACTTTTTTTTTATTTACCAGACATCATTAATATCAGTGGATTCACAAGTCTGCTCTTTAACATTGTGTCTGGCTTCTGCTCCATACATTAATGGGATATGAGTTATAAGTTTGGTTACTTCATGTAACTGTATGTACTACTTGGATTTTTGTCCTATTTGTTTTTTCCTACTGTTTCATATCCCAGAAGGTTGTTTTTGGTGTTTTTCTCTATATGGTTATGTCTGTTCTGGAAAACTTAAGTTAACGCTGTTGAGTTCTGGAGTCGTAACTCATTCTTTATTAATGACCATCTGCACTATAACAGTGTGAGCTTCATTTTTTTGCGCTTTCTTAGAGTTGCCACTTTTTTCTGCAAGTAACTTGGCAGTGAAGTCTTTTGTTTTCAGTGCTTTTGACTTTATGCATGAAAGCAGGTATATTTTCTTTTCGTTGCTTTGCAAATGGCAGTTTGTTTTCCTTATTTCAGAGAACTGACTCTGGATTCACCCTTATAACAGAAAGCCATGTTAGCAAATGAGGTAAAAAGCTGTGTATGGGGAGAAGTACAAACTTCAATTTTTTTTTTTGTGTGTGTGTGTGTATAGGCTATTATAACAGCTGGTCTAAAGACAGTAACAATTCTTGGTTTATGCTCTTGTAGTTCAGAGTATCTTCAGCACATGGGCTCCTAGATCTTTCTCAAATTACCAGTTGGCATGTAGGCTGTCATAGGAGTTATTTTTCACTTGCCTGTGCCCTTGCTCTTGAAGTTAAAGCTTCAGAGCTATAACTGGCCAAACATCTGAGCTTCAGGTCTAAATTAGAAGTTAGTTTTAAGCTAGAAGTGTTTGAGTAGCACTGTAGCTACTACTAACCAATAATATTGTAAATGCTGTAGTGTTGGGGATGGGGTTTGTGTTTGCTGTTGAGGCTCTTTTTGTGGTTTTGGGTTGTTTTTTTTTATAGCCAGGACCAGTGAAGAGATTTAAAATATGGTCTCTTAAGATTAGCTTTGCATCCTTCAGGTAGTTTGTTGGCACAGATATAGCGGATTATTTTAGATGTATGTATGTTTTGTGGTGTAGGCAGTGTCTTTCTGCACCTTCTACAAGTTAAATTTGGGGGCACAGAGACTCCTATACTATGCATTGTTGTACCATTTTATTAAGCACTTGATTTTAAATCTTCATTATAACTTTTTCAGCCTTTATCGTTTACTATGTACAGAATCGTAACCCTTTCTGAATATATTGTATTTCGTAGGTTTTCTTAGTGAACAGAAGCCTTTACCTGCCTTTGCCCCTTTTGAATTTAGTTAAGGTTTCATTATGCTTGAATGTAAAGCAGTTCATTGATAATTCTAAAATTTCTATATAGTCTTTCTGCTTTCTTTTCACTAAGGATTTCTCTTGCAAAAGTGTTTACTATAGAAATAGTGTGTTATCACCTCAAGCTCTTACTCTCAGTACCCTGAATAGACTTGTATTTTCACCGATATCCCACTATTGTTGCATAAGTAGCAGAAGGACTTTGTGATTGAAGAAATCTTCAGTGGACCTAAGGCAGAACTTGAAAAACTTACTGTTTTCAAGCAGGAAACCTTTCTTATGATATGTGGTTCCTGGTGCTGTGAGCTTTCTCGTATTTGTCACAACACAAACAATATTTGTGAGATCCTTTTTTTCTTCTTCCCTGCTTAGAAACTTGGTGTTTGTAAGACTTTTAAGTCTAGCAGGGTGTGAAATTTTACTGTCTTAGGAGAAAGGTTGAGCCATAGGCTCAGCAAACAAAAGACATATAAGGTAATGACTTTATATTTTTATTAAAATTCAAATGCCAGAAGTTGTAGCATATCTTCTATGGAGCAGAAGGTCACGTTGGTCAAATAATGCTAGCTTGATGCTTTGTGGAGCACTCAAATATGATGGTATCTGGTCATTGAAAGCAGACTATTGATGTAATAGGTACTTTGATGAACCCAGTGACAATTTAGCAGTGGATGTGTGAATAAGCTCTGGGGAAACCTCAGCTCTTTTAAAGAGGGAAATAGAAATTAAAGCACCATAAAGCAGATTTTTAAATTGAGTTTGCTTCTAACTTAAAGCACAGCTCTAAACTAAGATACTTTGTTTTGTGGATGTAAGGTCTCGCAGGACAACCATTGTCTAAATTGAATTTGTTTTATTGGCCTTTAGCTGTTTCCTTACTGTGTTGCATCTTTTGTTCTGTTCACCTTCTGTCAGAATCTGAAAATAAGGTGCTGCACAGCTGCTATATCTGTTGTTAATGTTTGCAGACATTTTTCCATAATTTGTAGTCTGTGGAGCATTCAGACTTTCTTAGTCACTTTCTTACAAGCACGCCTGCTTGCTGCTTCAGCTGTTGAATCCACAGTGAGGTCCTTTACCTGATTCTCTAATATGAGGCAAAAATGAAGTAATTGCTATTGCAAAGTTGTTAGAATTAGGATTTGCACAGTGCCATAATTACTTAATGACCCCTGAGCAGTGGCAGATTCAGTGTATAAGTACTTGCAAGCTGTGTCTGTCATGACAAGTTGGATGGCATCTTGGCAAAGTGATGCTGGCCCTGAGCTGTACTCTGGCAGAAGAGGAGAGTGAGTTGGATAAGAACACAGAGAGAGAGTATGAAGTGTCTGAAAAATGGGACTGGGAGAGTTGCAGTGCTGCTCTGTTCTCTCAAATGTCCTGCATTTGGCAGGTTGTTGGTGTGTGACAGAAGAGCGAAAGTATAAGGTATGAAGGATCAGTGCACATGACATCAGCTAGTACTTAGGTGCCCAGCACCTAAGGGTGGGAAGTACATGAGTGAGGAGGGCAGGACCACCCTGTTCCATGGTAGCCCCAGATCCTAGCTCTCCTTTTTTATTGCCTACACCTCATTGTCTTTGGGTGCAATGTTGTTGTCTGTTGCACAGGGCTTGTAAACTGCCATCAAATGGCAAGCATTGAATCCCAAATTTTGCTTGTGTTCTGGCATATAGTGTAACTGTTGATGTGGTATGCTGAAGCCTTCCTGCTCATGTATGTCCCTTGCAATAAAGTGCTACAAACATTGCTTGCTGACTGTTCATTGTAAGCAGCATAATAATCTGGAGATAAGAATTGTCCATGCTGTGTTTGTACAGTATTAGAATGACACCATCTATTTCTCAGAAAATGTTACTGGGACAACAGTGGGACTTCAGAAAGTTGTATTCTGCTGGGCATGGAATATAAATACTTTAACAGTTTTCCAGAATCTTAACCAGCCTCTGCCACGATATGTAAACTGGGCCTACATCCTGCTGCTTCCCTCTGTTTTTTATAGTAGGTGGGTAGACAACTATTCCTTCCTGCAGCTTTCCTGAATTTTGTGCTGTGGTTCCCTGTTTTTACAGACCCTCTAGGGTCTAGGCAATGGGTCTAGTTTTCACTATATAGAACTGGAAAAATAAATGTGGTGTAAGTCATGCTTGCAGACCGCAAATGTGGACATGCGTGACAAGCAGGAAAAGAACTGTGAACATAACGTACGTATTAGTTCAAACTTGCAGTTTTAAGATTATTAAAAAGTAATACTTAATCATACAAACTTATTTTTTCCTACTTTCTCCATCATTTCTTTATAGAAGAAAGTTGCCAGATGAGTGATTTTTACAGTGGTAAGTTTCCTTAGGTAGTCATGGTTATGATTTGAAGTATTCAAGAAACTCAAGGATACCATAAATGGATAAATCTGGAAACTGTTTTGCATAGAACTAGCTTTAAGCTAGTAAGACATCTGAAAACCTCTGAGTAACTCTGATGCATGTACAGCTACAAGATAGAATGAAAATTTGTTTCAAGTCAAGTAATTTTTTAAGTTGTTTATCTCCTGTGACACTACATCTTCGTTTGCTTTGGTTGTGTTGGTGTGTGCTTTTGACAAACACTCTTCTGTTCTTTTTTTTCATTTGTGTTTTTGTTGTGGGACCAGCAGAGTCTGGCTTTCATGTATGTAAGAGCATCTAAACCTGAGGAACATGCATCTCTGTGGACAGTTCAACAGATGTTTGCAAATAGGTGTAGCAGAAAACAAGAGTACCGTTGTTTAAATTTGTTGTTAGGCTTTTCATGGCTGGACAACTTTTTTGGCCTCAAGCATCTAAGCAACATATGCTACTTTTATTCCCTGGGGTTCTGTTTCCATGATCAGTTGGTTGACTGTGCAGAGCACGGGTTTCTTACTGGGTGGATGGGTGGAAGGCCTGTAATACTGGGGTGAGGAATACCTTCGGGTTTTGATTGAAATCCTAGGGACATATCAACTTATCTAGTCACCTGTGGTGTGTACTTATTAACATGAACTCATCTTTTTTCATGATGGACTTATTAATATTGTGTAGAGGAAGAGTGATGACTCTAAGCATATGAAATGAAAGATTGAGCTTGACTCCACCTACTTCTCACCTTTGAAAAAGAGACCATGATGAAATATGTAAAATAATGAATAGTACAAAAACAAGGTGAGCCAGTAACTTGTTTTTAGTCTTGAAATACAAGAAGCATAATCAACTAACTGAACAGATGATGTTCTTAAAACTCTTCAATTTTCACACAGTGGATAATGAGGTCTTTTTAGATCACACACCCCTGATGCTGAAGTCAAAATGTTACCAAGATTTAAAGAAAATTAAGTTGCTTTCCTATGCAGGGGGTGTTGATAGGTAATAACAATGCAGGTTTCGATCAGTCTTGGGGGTTTTTAATTACTTTAACTGCCAATAAGAAGGGAGTGGGCTCATTATCCTGCCCTGCTCATATCTAGTTCCTTCTACTGTCTTTATACATACCAGGATCTCAACTACATACATTTTGCATGTACAACCTTACACAAGTCCTTTGTATTTTAATGATGCTTCTGATTGTCTTCCAACATTTGCTGTCTGTTCTCCCACATATTATTTCAAGATACTCATCTTACATGTTCTGTGGTAACCTGCTGTTTAGGCAAGCAGCAGCGTATGCTGCTATTGCCTGGTTTTGAAATGTCTCTTTTCCTGGCTGCTTAAGAGGTCCATGTGTGCTGATTGACCAGACGTTTGCCTGGTTGTTGCATTGCAGTGGTACTGAGCAAATACCTTTGGGCTACATGGTGTGCGGGGTTGAGCTACACAGTGTTACAGCAGTTGTCTACTGATGGATGTTTTTTTTATTCAAAACCAGCTATTGGTATACTATCTTTCAATTTGATACTTTCCTTAGTGCTTGTATCTGTAATTTAACATTACTTTCCCTCTTTGAATTGACTAAAAGCTTGCCAGTACTGTAATACCAGAAAACAAAAATCTATCACAAACTACATTTTCCTGTAAGGTGCGTATTTTTGAATCTTCAGCTTGCTGAGAACACCGTGTGAAATACAGTCCAGTGTAGCTAATCTTCACGTGCTACCACTATAAAATCAAATTCTCAAAATTAGCTTATTCAAATTCAGTTACAGAGTTATCTTACAAAGTACTGCTAAACAGAGCAGCGCAATATTTCAGATAATTTGAAGATGGTGACTTCTGAAATGTTTTGCAGTGGGATAAGCTGTTAAAGCACTTCCTAGATAAAATTTTGTAAAATTAATGCTGTATCTTCAAAGTAGTTACATTATTGCACCTTCTAGACTCCCATCGATGTGTGACTCAACATTTTTCTGCAATGGTATAAAAAAATTGCACTTTTTAAGCTCGATTAAATACTTGATAACTGTTGGAAAAAATAAATACAAGTTTGCACGTGTTTTGGGGTAAGAATAAATCCCAACGGTTTGGCCTTCTGGCCTGTCAAACTTGGAAAAGTTTTTCTCTCTACTAATAGGAGGGAAATAAGCTGCACTGTGACAAGTCCTTAGTTTTACAAATACTTTCCAAACTTTTGAGCATTTTCTTGCTGCTTCAGTTTTATCACCTGTTTTGGTGGAGCAAGGGGCAGGGAGCTGGATCTGTTATGCAAAGCAATGTAGAATTTTTCAGTTGCATGACATCTGTGGCATTGGGAACATGTTTTCCTTTCCCGTGAAAGGAAATGTTTGTCCTTCTGAGAGATTAATGGATGTAAAATAATAAAAACAATTATTAGATTGTATGCCTTCTAAACTGAGAAGGTATACTTTGTGATAGTTACTAACATTATTGGCAGAAATGCACTTCTACCAGTATAACTCTGATATAAATACTTTTTTCTGGAACAGCTGTCCCAGTGATTGATCACTCAAGTTCATACTTCTGAGTAATTGTGATGATAGGTAAGGTACAAATAGCTAAAAGATAAAATTTACAAAAAATTCTAAAATTGCGCTGTTTAAACGGGGACTGAATTTAAAAACAAGTATTTGGTAGAAATGGAGGCTCTTTTTCTATAGAAAAGAGAAAAACAACTGAAATAAAGAAGAAAGAAGGCTTCTGATATTTGAAAGATATCTTGACATAGTGTTGGCAGTAATCCTTCAAGAGGGAGGTTAGACTAGGTGACCTCTGGAGGTTTCTTCCAAGTGATATTGTTATGATTAAATTGACAATTTAGAAATTTCTTGCTTGTGTAGAGTGAAGAGAACTTTAAGAAAATTCTACAACAGAAAGGATGAGTTAACTGAATTTTATTGCTATTTTTAAACCTCTATTTTTGGCTAGTTAAGCTTATATGCCTAAACTTTTAGTTCACTGGCCTGACTGCAAATGTGATGATTTTAAAAATCTGACAAACAGGTAAGTTTAGAAAAAGAGATACTGGTATTTTAGTACCAAAGTAATATATCTGTCTCTGATTAGTTAAGAATTAGTTAGTTTTGCCTCTAAAAATACGTGTTTCTTAAGGCAGTGTTTGTAGCTTGGTTTGAAAATTAACAGGGTTGTGGAAAAAAAAAAAAAAAGAAATTGCTGTTACTACTTGATGTATTTCACTTCCACAAAATCTAAGTTTGGTATATTAGGGACTTTTCACTCTTCTTTTAGAGAGTTGTTTAAACCAGAACCTGTTCATGTTGCTTAGAGCTTTTAACAGTATGTATAGTGTGTAGGTCTGAAGAACCTGCTGAATTTTGACAGGCAATAATTTTCTGATTTTCTTTTTTTTTAAGAGCATGATCATAATACTGTGAAGAGTTTTGTAAATGCTTAAATGTAAAAGTTACGTGGGCAGTGTGTACTCCTACAAGCCTCTCTTATCTGACTGTCACATATTCTGCCTTTTGAAATGGAACCTTTGCTATTCATCCTAAATGGAGAATTGGGCCATTATTTAATCTAAGACTGCAATTTTTTATTTCTGTGGAGTTAATCTTTTGTACCTTAGACTGTCTATTTTTAATTTAAATTAAGGTTATAATTTCAACATGCTTAAATGGCAAGTGGAGAAAAGACAGACTATGTAAGAAAGCTTTTTAATGTTCTGAAAGCTGTGTAGTATTTCCATATGAGCTTCTGCCCACTGATTTAAAAAATACTGGGTACTGAATGCATTTTTTGTGATTTACTGGTGAGGTAGTAATAGTCGGTATATTGCTTAGAGAGTAAATTTAATAAGTTCAATTTTTCTATTGTTTCTTGATTTAAGTAAGTGAAAGACTTGGGTCTTGGGAGCAGGGAGGAAGGAAAGGTAACAAAAACCCTAGCAAGCTAGAGGTGTTCACTGCAACTTATGTAGGTGAGTCAAAATGATGAGTACAACAGGAGAGAGAAACAATTTTAAAATCTTGGTTTTTATTTCATTACCCACTTTGTTACAGGTTGTATATGAGCAAGAAGGAGTTTTCATTCATTCATCTGGTGGAAAAAATGATGACCAGGACAGCATAATATCAGGAGTACTACGTGTCATAGAAAAGGTATTTGCATAACACAGTTGTGGAAATTTTGTATATTTGTTGGCAAAGCACAATTGGCAAATCTTAAATGTCTCTTTAAGTATAGGATTTCGTAAATGAACAAACATCACACAATGTTTGACATTGTCTGCATCATTTTTATATATATGTTGTACCATAATCATATCTTGAGTAAATAGGGAGATGTGTGCTTTGTTGTGTAGTACTGAATGTTTTTATGATTGTTTTGTATCATAGGAAAATGAAGTAATAGTGGACTGGAGACCACTGGATGATACTTTGGATACTTCTAATATCCTCTGTGCTGGAAAGGTATGCTTGTTAGTTATTGGTGTTCTTCATCTTGTTTCTCCAGAGATTTTTTTGTGTTAACTTATGCGAAGATTCTCATAACTGGAAGCAGAATTTATTTATGTCATTGCTGTTGGTATTAGTTACATGTAGGAATCATATTTGTGGACTGCAGCCCAGTTCAGGTTACTGGGATACATGCGCAGGTGACTATTTGGTTTTTACTTGGTTCATATATGAAACGGAAGTGGACTATCTATATGAATAGTAAAGACCAAATGAGTGTAAGTGTATCATGGTCACCAGTCCCCCCTGCATCTATTATGTTGTAGTCTGATGATTCATTCTTCGTAATTAGACTCAAAACAGAGAGGTACTGTTCTAACGCAAAATAAAAATAGAAGTCTATGGAGGTTCCAACATCCAGTGATAATGTGGTATTTAAGCAGTATTAAGAGGATGTGACTAAAGAAGAAAGATTTGTTTTACATGTAAATAAAAAGTTTGGTAAGTTTGGTATGTTTACCGGTAGAGTCTGCAAGAGAGGCTAGGATATTTTAGTATCATGTTGAATTTATTAAGTAAAACCTTTTTTCTTAGTCATAGTCCTAAGTCCCAATTTCCTGGGTTGAACTGTATCGTGTTTCTTAGGATTTTAATAATACAGATTCCTTCAGTCTGTGAAAATGAAGATGCTTAGTCTTCTTGTTGAATCTGAGAAACTAGCTCAATTTTAATCTCTTGTGTTTTTTGATAGTAACTTTTTTTTTTCTGCTCAGGATTCCAGTTCTGTTGTGGAATGGACTCAAACTCCTAAAGAAAAGTGTTCCCGAGGAGCAGACCGTCCAAGTAGTTATGAAGCAGAATGGGACATGGTCACCACAGTCTCTTTTAAAAAGAAACCTCATTCAAATGGAGGTACTTAAAAATAAGTGTGGGTTTTTTTTATTTTTTTCTTTATGGTAACTTGGAACTGAAGAATTGCCCCTTAGTAAAATGGATTTTTATTAGTAATTGGAAAGCTGGGAGTCATTTGTGGTGAGAAGTGAATCTCTGGGTGTGGAAAAAAATTCACAATGTAATAGTTTCTGTCTGCCTCCAATCTAATTTTTTCTTTAAATTGCTAGAGAATTGTATTGAAAATAAATGTTAAATATAATTTCTTTGCTGTGATGATCATTATATCATGTAGCAATTTGATCTGCATTGGGCTCTTGCATTCTTTCAAATAAGTAGAATTTGAAGTAGATGTTGTGCTAGAAAGGAAAATGAAAAAATAAGTGGTTTACTACTCAAATGCCTTTCCATACTGCAACAGCAGGGGGAGATGGAATGTACAATTATGTGGTACGTGGATCTTTTTTATATGGTCTTTTTTTACTTTGTAGCTATACAATTATCTTGCCATTGTTTTTGTTATACTGTTTCAGTAAATATGTTGTAAAAAAAGGGAGGACAGGAAGGACAGTGATTCTCAAGTAATCTTTTTTTTTTCTCTTATTGTCCTGTAGTAGTTTTCTTTATAATACTTGTTTTCTCTGTATTATTTTTCAGCCTATAACTGGGGACCCTTGTGCTTGTTTCACCATGTCTGTGGTGGTTTTAAATGTCATCCATGTCATGTATGAGTGCAAGGTTTAGACTTAAGGTTATGAATGTTTTTGGGTAGAGCCCAGTCCTTGCTTCTAGAATACTGTGTTTGAGAGGAGCTTTTAGTGCTAGCACGATGTAAAGCTAAAACCAGCATCTGTCAGGCACAGGATGGTTTATTACGTCACTGGTCTGTATTGATTTTTTTATCTTTGGGTGTCAGAATACACCTTCATCCAAAGTGAGCGTCAGTGAGCACTACTGACCTGGATTATGCTCTTCGCTGCTTCTGGTTCATTTCCAGTTGCTGTAGTTTGATGGGAGTGGGCCAGGGGGTGTGCCAGATTCCCTCCAGCCTTTCTGGTAATTTTGTGTCCTCTGGTAAAGTAAAATTTAATCCCTTCTCTTTGAATATATACAGTCTTGCACAGAGTGTGTACATGCTTGCACAGTGGGGCGGGGTGGGGGGCAGGGGGGAGATTTTCAATTCCTTGTCCCATACTTTGGTTGCAGTCTTACAACACATGGCTAATACTGTGTGCAATGTATAGCATACAGTATTGTGATGTATGTCACATTCAGCTTGAGTAAGTAGTACTGCCTGGTGGAGTTGCTGGTGGGATTCAGCTTGTGGCTGGAACTTCATATAGCAGTTGCACATTTAACTGCTGGATCACTTTTATAAAGTGTAGGCACAGCTTTAGGGGAGCACTGTCATGGACTTGCTCATTTTTTTAGAAGCCTGCAGAAGACAGGGAGGCAAAAAAAGAAATACAGAAATAGCAGTTACATTAGTTAATGTACACATTTTATTATTAGAACCAATGCTGGGTTTTGTGTTTTGGTTTTGAGTTTGTTTTTTAGGAACAGTGACAGATACAATGTATTTGTAACTGCTAACACTGGAAGTTAAACTAAAATCATGTGGTAATTTTGTTTTTAAGATGCTACAACTCATGCAAATGGAGAAAGCAAGTGGTCCTTCCTGTTCAGTTTGACAGATCTGAAATCGATCAAAAAAAACAAAGAAGGCATGGGATGGTCTTATTTGGTGTTTTGTTTGAAGGATGATGTGAAGCTTCCAGCTCTTCACTTCCATCATGGAGATAGCAAACTATTGATTAAATGCCTTGAAAAGCATGTTGTGCTGAATGAGTAAGTATCGGACAACTTTTAGATCCGATTTAAAATACGGTTTACTGGCTTCCTTTTTTAATTCTGTAATGAATTTCAGATTAATGCTTCCTGATTTTTTTCCTTAATGCTTTTCCTGATATTTTACCCCTCTTTTTTTATTGGTAGAATCAATTTTCAAGGTGATTGAAACTAATTTCACATATGCATTTGGAATGGAGGCTGAAGTTTTAAAACTGTTGGATCAATTTATGAACTGGTTTACAATCTGTTGAAGTGTCACTAGCTCAGTAATACCTCAGTAGCTCCCTCTAGTGGGTGTAGAAGCTTCTCAGGAACACAGTGTAAAGTTAAATCCTTCTTTGTGAACCACTTCTATTAAATGGGATAATTTGTGTTAAAATTTGAGATCTGAGAATTTCACTTTGTGTGAAATACCTATGAGCACTGACATCAGTGTGGGAGGTAGCTTATAGTACTGTCAACTAAATCAATTTGTATATAAATTTTTTTCCCCCAGAATTCTGTTCCCCTGTAATTTCTTGCCATGGGGAATGTTTCATATTTGACATTTACTCTGCAAGTCAACTTTCTGAATGTAAGCATAGTTAGACCTTATCATGGTGTTAAATACTTGGATTTGGTTATGTATTTATATAGTGTTACCTCCAAGTTTTTTGCTTGGATAAAAGCCTTTTTGATGGGCATAGCATTAAATGCAGAATAAAATAAAATGTTCTGCTCTCACTATGTAGGCATAATCACAGAATCATGAAGGTTGGAAAAGATCTTTAAGATCATGAAGTCCAAACATCAACCCAACACCACCATGCCCACTAAACCATGTCCTGAAGTGCCACGTCCACATGTTTTTGAATACTTCCAGTGATGATGACTCCACCACCTCCCTGGACAGCCTGTTCCAATGTTTGACTACTCTCCCAGTAAAGAAATTTTTCCTCATAGCCCATCTAAACCTCCTCTGGTGCAACTTGAGGCCATTTCCGCTCGTTCTATCACTAGTTACTTGGGAGAAGAGACCAACACCCACCTCACCACAACCCCCTTCAGGGGCACAATCACTTCCCTACTCCTGCTGGCCTCACTATTTCTGATACAGGCCAGGATGCTGTTGGCCTTCTTGGCTGCCTGGGCACACTGCTGGCTCATGTTCAGCTGGGTGTCAACCAGCACCCCCAGGTCCTTTTCCACCAGGCAGCTCTCCAGCCACTCTTCCCCAAGAAGGCGTCTTCCCCAGCCACTCTTCCCCAAGCCTGTAGCGTTGCATGGGCTTGTTGTGACTGAAGTTCAGGACCTGGCACTTGGCCTTACTGAATCTCATACAGTTGACCTCTGCCCATCGATCCAGCCTGTCCAGATCCCTCTGTAGAGCCCTTCTACCTTCAGGCAGATCAACACTCCCACCCAACTTGGTGTTGTCTGCAGACTTATTGAGAGAGCACTCAATCCCCTCATCCAGATAATCGATAAAGATATTGAACAAGACCTGCCCCAAAACTGAGCCCTGGGGAACACCGCTTGTGACTGGATGCCAAGTGGATTTAACTCCGTTCGCCACAACTCAGGCGATCCAGCCAGTTCTTTACCCAGTGAAGAGTACAACTGTGCAAGCCACAAGCTGCCAGTTTCTCCAGGAGCATGCTGTGGGAGATGCTGTCAAAGGCTTTACTAAAGTCCAGGTAGACAACATCCACAGCCTTTTCCTTATCCACTAGGCGGGTCACCTGGTCATAGAAGGAGATCAGGTTGGTCAAGCAGGACCTGCCTTTCATGAACCCATGATCAGGGCCTGATCACCTGGTTATCCTGTACGTGCCATGTGATGGCACTCAAGATGATCTGCTCCATAACCTTCCCTGATACCGAGGTCAGGCTGGTAGGCCTGTAGTTCACTGGATCCTTCTTCCGGCCCTCCTTGTAGATGGGCATCACATTGGCAAGCCTCCAGTCATCTGGGACCTCCCCTGTTAACCAGCACTGCTGATAAATGATGGGGAGTGGCTTGGCAAGCTCCTCTGCCAGCTCCCTCAGTACTTTTGGATGGATCAGGCCCCATAGACTTGTGGGTGCCCAGGTGGTGTAGCAGGTTAACTGCTTCTTCCTGGATTATGGGCGTTTATTCTGCTCTCCACCCGTGTCTCCCAGCTCAGGGAGCTGAGTACCCTGAGGATACCTGGTCTGGCTATTAAAGACTGAGGCAAAGCAGGCATTAAGTACCTCAGCCTTCTCCTCACCCTTTGTGACAGTGTTCCCCCTGCATCCAATAAGGGATGGAGACTCTCCTTGTCTGTCTTTTTGTTGTTAATATATTTGTAAAAACACTTTTTGTTACCTCTTACAAAATCCCCTTATAAGTATAATCTAAGAAGGAAACAGGGTAAATAAGAGTAAGTAGAGCATGAAGAAGCAATGAGGTGTAACAAGTACACCTGTAACAGGTGTAATAACAGGTATTCTGTTTTCAAACGCATTTTGTTATCATCACTTGCAACATAATATTCTGATGACAGATTTGAAGGTGAATACCGAAATGGCTGTGGGAATCCTTATAGAGGGCTCTTCTCACATTGGTACCATCAACAAGGCCAGAATCACCTTCGACCAGTAGGGAAGGCTATTGCCAAGTAATACTGTTAGGCTGGAGAGGGTTGTATGTTCATTGAACTGAGTTGCGAAAGGCTTTTATAGTGTCAGGATATGGTGTTGGAGTTGGCAATAATCAGAAGTTGTCAACCACTTGGAGAAGGTAGCATGGTCAGTGTGACCAGTTGATGCGGTGGTACTGGCTGTAGCATTATATGTGAGCTTTTTAAGGGGAAAATTCAAGAAGACCAAAGGAGAGGCTAGTAAGGGGACAAGATAAAGCTGTAAGAATATTTTCTATGTAACTGTAGATAAGGAAATCCTGGGTGACAACTTCCTCTTAAATCCTGAGTTTTTTTCTCTAGGTTCCCTTTGAGTTCTTCCTTAAAACGCATTTCATTTTGTTTCCTAATTTCAGTACTTCTGCAGGGGCAGGGGAATATTGTTGTCCTGCCATATTCCCACCTCCCTTGCCTTCCTCTCAAGGAAATTGTTCCTTTTTGAGCATACTGCTCTGTGTTTACTTATTTGTGGATATCTTCTGACTAGTTGCTGGTAGGCTGGGGCAGGTTTTTGAGGCAACATGTGTAGCAAACACTAGAAAAAAACCTGTGTGTTTTATGGTGAGTCACTGAAAGCTTTATACCCATCTATGTGATCTCTTGCCTGTGTACTGCAGCAATGTATTTCAAATTTTCTAATTCCCAAAATACATATTTAATGAACAGGGCCAAGTTTTATGTAGGTCTAGTGAGTGTATTTGACAGTGTAGCAGACTGATTTGCACTGAAATAATAAAAACTTTGTTCTTGTGATGAACTATTAAGTAGAAACTTTAAAATTTTAGATGAAGATTTTCCCTTATGCCATCTTTCCAGTTAGTCCATTTGAGGCTTTAACAAAAGCAATTTAAAATTAATGAGTTTGTGCTGCTGGGTTTTTTAATTGCCACTATTTAAAGAGCTTATTTGAAAGTGTGTGTGTGTGTGTATACACATATATACACACATAAAAAACAATAAGCAACAGAAAAGTTGATAATTAAAATGCAGTACTGCAACTACAGAGCTGTAGTTATACTTGCGTTAATTTTGGTGGAGTTCCATGTACTTAATGTTGAGACATCTGGACTAAACTTATTTTATATTTAATATTTTTTGCTCAAAGGCATAAAATATTTACAACAACATACTGCTCTGCTATGTAACAAGTTATTTTGTCTTTTCATATTCAGGAAGTTTTTTGTATCTTTTGACTTTGTGGTTGAAAGATTTTAAAAAATCAGGAATCTAAACTAACATACCAGTATATCTTAAACCATTTTATGAAGCTTGACACCTAAGCTCGGTAATCTAGGTAAGTCGGACATCTAGGTTCTGTCCAGCATTTGGTTGTCAGTTTGTTACTGCACATAATATTAGACAGTCTGTGTTAGTAACAGGAATTAACAGTTTTATTGAGTCATGTGCTGCAAATAATTATACTTCACATTGCTGTGTAAAGTTAATGCTTACTGATGAGTTACTGGATGAAGATGAAACTGGTAGTGATTTTGGTTCTTCTTTCAGACCGTCTGCAGTGAGTGAGTGGGCATTTACCATTCTTCCTTTATTTGACCCAGTGAATTCTTAGTTCTTGCCCTTCGTAGGCTCTTGTCAGGTGATGTGGGCA
>NW_010538274.1:17059-17664 GCF_000687285.1 Phaethon lepturus
TTTGCTGTTGTGTGGGGAAGAAACTGTACGAAGAGAGACAGTCATGTCCTTGTGTCCCTTTTTAAAAGAAGGCAGTGGTGTAGGGTTTGTACAGCCTGACCCAGCAGCTGTGCACTGCGGTGTCCAGGAATGCTTACCAGGTGGAGTTCCCTGCCTAAGGTAAGACAGGGAAACTCGAGGTGATGTTCAAGCATTCACGCTGTGCTGAGCTGCTTAGTATTGCCACCTCAGACAGTTCTAGGTATTGATGAATGCAACAGCAGATACTTTGGGAACTTCAAAAAAGCTGAGGCAACTATGGAAGTTAAATTTGAAAGAACTTAAGCATTGAGCTGAGCAGGAACTTCCAGTTTTATTTTTCTTACTTGGATTCATCTCTTCCAGTTAAGCTCTGCTTCTGGCATCAAATTCCTGTCTGTGGTCTAGTCATGAATTATGATGTGTGGGTGTTTTTGTTTTGTTTTTTAAGAGAGAAAAGAATAAATATGCTACATAAGTTGTGGAAGTGGCAGACTTCAGTTTATGTATGTTTCTCCTGTTTCCTAATGGTTATATTATGCCTTAGTGCATGATTTATCTAAGCTTACAATCTCTTTTAGGGAAAG
>NW_010538274.1:17695-20885 GCF_000687285.1 Phaethon lepturus
GATGCCATAAGCAAATACTTGGCAGCATAATTACTTGTTGTCCCAACCTCTAGTTTATAATATATGGGGTATTGATTTTAAGGCAGAAAGTTCAGCTTTTCTTTAAAACATCTTTCTGTCATAGGTATTTCCTTTCTCTGTTTCTATTACCTCAAAATTTTTTACCCTTCTTTAACACCAGCCTTATAAAATGTCACGTCATTGCTGAAATCAGTGTGTGTGAAGTGACTAAACTTGAAAAAAATATTTGTAATTTGTTGCTTTAAAGATTATGTGCTGCTTTTGTTTGGCAGTACCAGTCTAATACTGAGAAAACACTGCTTGTATGGATGACACTAACTCGCAGTATTATGAGTAATGAAGTGTCTAGCTCACAATTTTATTTTGAACATTACCCAAGTAGCTGTTGATACCCAGTCGGCTGGCCAGAGAGAATGTTTAATTAAAATGGAGATAGGGTACAAAGTTTTTTTCCTTTTAGTTAAGGAAAACATAATGCATGACTCAGCCTTTGCCTCCGTGCTGCTTTTTAGCAAAAGCCAGTTGAGCTTCATTAACTGTTGCTGCCTCAGAACTATGACTGTGGTGTCTGGCTGTCTCAAAACGAGATCTCTTGTTGCATTTCATATCCGTCGGTGTAACAGTGTCCTGTCCTGTTGGAATGGGAGAGAGAGATAACGCTTATTAAAGTTCTTATCTTTGATTTCAATAACATGGTAGATGATGCAGGTACTAATAAAAATAAAAGTAATGTTTCTTGCAAAGACTAGAAATAGTGGATTTAAACTTTGAGAGTGAGCAATAGAGAGATATTTTATAAATCTAAGTCTTGTGTGATGTATTAGAGTCAGATGTCAAAGCACTTGGCTTTCCTCTGCCTGGCTACCAACTCCAAGGCTTGAATGTCAGCCTGGCTTCTGAGCTGTTCCCTGTTCTGTCACCTATTGAGGTGTAAATTGGTGATTCAGGAGCTGGTTAATGAATTGATGGGGTTATTTGTGTCAGAGGAGGGGAGAAGATGGGATGTTGGGGGGGGGGGTGTGAGAGCAGAAGAACAGATCAAGTATTAGGAGCAGCATGGTTCCGCTGTCTTTGTCAGCATTTTCAGCTGCCTGTGTAAGCCTGTCAGAGAAGCATTATATTGAAGAAAAAGGGTGTACAAATACACTGAGTTAGGCCAAATCAGGTTTGTGTTCGTTTAGCTTTTGGAGTCTGCTCACAAACATGTTTGCAGGGCTGTACTGAGATGGTTCTGTTTCAGAATACAATGGCTGTGGTGTTTTTTAAGCTCCTATCAGTATGAATCTGAGAATTATTCTGACAGTAGCTGTTGTAATACTGTCAGTTAGAAATTTGTTGACTTGCTTTTATACATTGAAAAGCAGTTTGTATTCCTTTATGTAATGTTTTACAGGGTGCCTTAATGTAAGATTTACTATGTGGTGGAAAGAATTCCTTAACTGTACATGGTGGCATGGGCTTTTTTAACATCTTCTGTTACGCTAAAGGAGTTTGAGCATATATGTGTTGAGGCTGACCATGTCTCACTAAACTTCCTTCCCTTGTCACCTCTTTTTTTTTTTGTCCATTGTTAAATATAGAAAAATAGAGTTGAAGAAAACTTTGTTTACATGTAGGTGACAAAAGTTATCTTCCAGAGTAATTTCTCAAAGATTTCTCAAGACCATGATGATTTTTCAGAGAACAAAAGAGTAAATTCAGAGTTAATATGATTATGACTAACCTTGTGAAAAATGAAAGGCCTGTTTTGTAGTGTGTTAGCTTCTGAACTTGCACCAAGAACTAAGAGTGGTCTTGCATCAAACGTGCTTACTTTACACAAAACCTGAAATGTGACTTCAAAAACCAGTAAATGTTCTAAAAACATTTTCAGGAAAAACTGGTGATACTTACGGAAACCCTTTTTTAATTTTATTGCAGATCTCCACAGGATAAACGGATTCTTCTTGTGAATTCTCAGAACAAGTCTCTGTCTCAGTCTTTTGAAAATCTCTTTGATGAACCATCATATGGCTTATTACAAGTAGGTATTATCTTTGATTTTTTTTTTATTCTGAAGACATTTATTAAAAAACCCCCACTCTACCATGTCACACAGATATTCCCTGAATCGTTGCCATTGTAGAGGCATTGATTGTATCCTAAAATAAATGCTTACTATAGAAAGTACACTTACTTACAACTTGTTTTCTGTGTTCTAATAATTTCTTAACTTCCCTATGGTACTATTTCAAACCTATTCAAGTTAGTGTTATCTTTGATTCTACACATTTAGGTGCAGATAGTTTTAGAAAGGGGAAGAATGAAAAAATTTTAGGAGTTACCAAAATGTATTAATTAGAATTTTCTAAATTTTCCTTGACTAAATATTCTTTTCCTTGATATTTTCTGACAGGGTAGTTTTGAAGGGGTACTGGAAACAAAACAGCAAAGAGCACAATACTGCCTAAAAGAGGGCTGTTTTTTCTAATGTTAAAACTGCTGGTGGGGTTTGTGGACTTGTGAAGGTCAGCAGCAAAATTTCCAGTGACTTGAGTGAGGCCAGAGTTTTGACCCACCAGTTTCTTTAATGAAAGAAAACCTTCATGGGTGAATTACATTAGCTTCTGGACTTAGTTGTCAAATCAAGTTTTGTGAGATTCCTAGCAGAGTACGCTATTCAAGATGTGTTTTCTCTATGAAGGTAGAGAAGCTAGGCATAAGGAAGATGTTTTGTGGCATTATTAACTGGAAAGTAAGCAGTAGATCTGCTTTTATATGTAGGTTAGGTTTACCGAGCACAGTGCTATCCAGTCTTTCAAATTAATTAGTAGTATTAGCTTAATGCTTAAGATATCTTTTTTTAATCATGTAATGAATGTAGTGTGTGAAACTACTGATACATGAAACTTCAATAACTGAGACCTACAATACTATCCTTGTTTTGCTTCCGTTGAGTACAAGAATTCCAAATAATCTGAGGCTTTTTGTATTTTACTTGTTTTCCTTGTTATAATACAGAAATTGAAGAAAGATCCATACACAGTAACAATGGGAAGATTTTCCAAAGTCACAAACTATATTTTTGACAGTTTCCGTTTAAGTGACCCTTCAAGTCAAAGGCGACCACCGTCAGAAATGGCAGACTTTCTCAATGATGCTATTCCAGGGCTAAAGATAAATCAGCAGG
>NW_010538274.1:20916-28154 GCF_000687285.1 Phaethon lepturus
ACGAGTGAGTGTAAATGAATATGATACAGATGCATTGATTCGTTTTTTGTGCACACCTTTAAAGGAATGGCAGAACTTGAAGCTCGGTGAGCTATACTGTTTATGCTTGGCAATTGTGTATGGTGCCCTACCATTTATTCACAAGTGTAAGATCATTATCAGCTACTTCTAGACTATGTCATTTTTATGCCTGCAAGTGAGAGTTCTGCTTTGAAAGAAGGTTTGTCATTACTGGAATGAGGATTATCGTTATCTTAGAGTCACTACCCTGAAAAGTGACCCATTTCATGTTTAGTGTTTCTCTGTGGTCAAATAGGGCTATGTTAAGGAAAATTGGGGTATACAGGTTAATAACCAACTTTCTTGACTAATCACTTTAACGTTTCAGTTTGTTTTAAGAAAGCTAAGAAGATTAAACCAAATTATTTATTGGATAGTTAATGTCTGCGGTGTGTGAACGTGCATATTTATGTATGACTTGAACCAAAGCTAGAATGAACTTGTAATTGGATCATGAATCACTTTGTATGGGCTCCTGTTGGTGTCTTTTACAGATAGGTGGAAAAGGTTTCTTTTTGAATGCTTGTGATTACTATTTAAGCATCTCACGTGTTTTTAGAGTGTTAAACTGTTTTGAATATTATTTTTTTTCTTGAGCTCAAAATAGTGTTAATAACTTAGCAGTAGCTCAGTAGCTGTATGAACTATGTAATTCTAAGAACTTGCTGCCTAGCAATCAGTTAATTTATCAATGAAGAAAAAGTATAATGAATGTTACATATTAAAAATAATACTGACTTATATGTCTTAATCTGACAAATGCCTCAGACTTCTAAAGAGTTGAAACTCAAATTGACTTGGTGGTTTCCATCATCAAAACATTGTTAGAAAGGAAGGAATTACTGTCTGCTGAATTCTGCTGTGCTTAAACATGCAGTTTGGGAACTGAGAGAGACTAACCACAAACTGTGAAACTTTGGTGGGTGTTAGGAGTAGTGAAAGCACTTATAGTATTGGGTTGCTTTTTTAAGGGGCGGTTTACTTAAACTGATCTGTCAGCATAATATGTCTGAAGCAGAGTAGTTTTTTAGTTATCTCAAGATGTGCTAGTGTGTATCAGGAATGTACTTTTGAAGTGAAGCCCCTTATTGTCCTTGTTTGTTGTGTTGCACATACCTAATATATTGCCAGTTGCATAGAGGCTTTTAGTCCATGGGAAGCTAGTTCAGAGGTTTTTGTCAGGGTAGAAGGTTATTTAAAACGCACACATACATCCTACTCCAAAACCTCAAATATTAACGTGTATTCCCAGGTCCTCATCACAGAGTGTCGTGCTCTAAAGATCTGCATATGTTGGTCCACACTACTTGCTAGTGTGGACACAGCCTTAGATTCTTAGAGTTGCTCATTGAGGTATGCACATTTGAAAATGTAGTGGCACTGAATATAACAAACTGGCAAGCTTAGTACTATTAGGCAGTTGTTTAAAACTACTGAAGCACGTCAGTGACATTCATATAACATATTTGCGTGTGTTTCAGATCGATTTAGGAAAACAGCCTGAAGTTAGTAGAAGAGAGCCTGTGTCAGCTGAAGAATGGGCTAAGAATATGGATTCTGAAGGAAGAATTTTAAATGTCGACTACATAAAGCAATTGATATTCAAAGGGGTAATTTGTTTTTCTAAAGTCAGCAGGACCTATGGCTTGCTTCTGGCCTGTTTTTCTTTCCTTCCAAACCATGGTTATGCTGCTTTCATTATACTTGTAATGCTCTGTGCAGGACTTTGAGCATAAGCCAGTCGGTATTGTTGAAGAGACTTTATAAAGCATGTTTTCATGCTAATCAAATACCTCAACAGTCTTGCAACCTTACAAAGTGCTCTACAAGGAGAGAGGTCTTGTGGTGGCTGGCTAAAGTGAGTTGAAAACACAGAGGCTTAAGTGATGAAGAAGAGAGATTGAATTGCCTTTCAGGAAAACACCAGTGCTTCAGTGTTAGGATACTGGGTTTATTCTTTTCTTTTTGAGGGTTGGTTCTTTTCCTTCTCCAACAAAAGCTTCTTATCTTTGCCCAGCAGTTTGCCTGGATTTGGCCCTCCTCATATGAGCAGTCCTAAACACTTCTGCAGATATTTATTATTGAACTGGGGGGTTTTGCAATGCAAATGTGAATTCAGTCTCAGTGGTGGAAATTTTCAAAACTTTAGTTACGTCCCATAGTTACTCTACCTAATGTTACTTCCGTATTTCTCTCTTTTGGTGGGAATCCAGCTGCCTTAATGTATTCTTTGTGCACCTGTTGATGCATGCTTGCAAGCATGCAGTCTTGCATTCCTGGAGTTTGAGCAGAAGTAAAGAATGGTAGCATTGATCCTGCAGTTTTTTAAAGACCTATACATATTAAGTAATATACTGTGAAGGAGTTAGAGTGAAACTGAGGCTGGTTTCAGTTTCTGTGACTGTTCTTTAATAGACCTGTGCCTGAGGTGCCCAATTAAGGACCCTTCTGCCATCATGAGAATTACTGCAAAGCTTTTCTTCCAGCAGCCCATTTTCCTGTAATTGCTGTTGTCTGTTGACAAAGGAGCGAGTGCCCGATTTTATTTATGGCTCAAAATTCCAATAACTTCCAGTACCTTAAGTGCAGATCCTCTTTAAATTAAAAACAGAAAAAAAGTTAAAATTACTTTCTTAAACTGTTTGCCTGTTACTGGAAAATTTCCAGTTGCTACTCGTTTTTGCAGTGGTTGATGCTATTTGCTGCACTACCCTCCTTGCCTTAATCTAATGGTAAATGAAGAAATACAGTGAGGAATCAGTCTGACCTTGGACTGGTAAACTGGGGAGTCTGATAGCAAAAGTGCCTTATTCTCACCACGATATTGCAGGAGTTGAAAGAAACTCTTTTGAGAATAGGATATGATTCAGCTAGTACATTTTTGGTATCTAAAAACGATGAGCATTACTTGGAAAGATTTTTGACAAATAGTGTCGTTGAGTGGGCACTAGTATTTTTGATTGCTTGGAAGATTCATCTGTATGTTGGCCATGCCTTGTTAGAGGGAAATAGTTGTTTTAAAAAAAAAAAAAGGAAGTCTGGTCCTCAAGATCAGTTTGTGGGGAGAATAGAAGTTTGGCAGTTAAGGAGCATGATGTTTAAATACATAAATTTTGAAGTTACTTTTTTGCTGCTTAAAGTCTGTGATGCCCGTAGGGCTTTTATTTCCAGCAGTGAAGCAAAAATATAGGAAGAAATACCTTTTGTGAAGGTTCTTTTTTATCATCTAAGGATGAATCCAATGCTTCTACAATTTTCTGCTTAATCATATTCTCTTCCTCCTGTTTCCTCCAATCTGATAACCTAGTTAGAATCACAGAATAGTTTGGGTTGGAAGGGACCTTTAAAGGCCATCTAGTCCAACCCCCCTGCAATGAGCAGGGACATCTTCAACTAGATCAGGTTGCTCAGAGTCCCGTCCAACCTGACCTGGAATGTTTCCAGGGGTGGGGCATCTACCACCTCTCTAGGCAACCTGTGCCAGTGTTTTACCACCCTCATTGGGAAAATTTTTTTCCTTATATCTAGTCGACATCTGTCCTCTTTTAGTTTAAAACCATTACCCCTTGACCAAACTTATGCCCTCTCTAGTTAGCAGATAAGATTTGGCTAAGTTAGCAGATAAGATTTGGCTACAGTGTAAGAAGCAGCTTAATTATAAAAATTCTCTTTTTCAGTTGTTGCTTCAAGAAGTGTTGTATCACTATAGGAATGTTTTCTCACAAAATCGAAATAGTCTTTTTTTTAACATTTCATATACATTTTTCTCTAGGGTCTCTGCCATACTTTAAGAAAAGAGGCATGGAAATTTCTTTTGGGGTATTTTCCTTGGAATAGCACTAAAGAAGAGAGAGCAAATCTGCAAAAAAGGAAAACGTGAGTACAGTGGGGGTTTTGTTACAAAGTAAATTTAAAAGCTGCTTTTTTTTTATTAGCTTATAGTGATGTAGAAAGTTTTTTGGAAACTTGAAAGAGCTGCTAAGTATTGTTGAATGCAAGGAAGTGTGTGAGACTCTCTTAAAAATGATTGTTATACTAAAGTAAAAATATTGTATAAACAGGGTGTTGTTATCCCATTTATGCCAAAGAACAAATGGAATGAATGAATGCTTGAAGAAAAAAGAAATTTAGTACTTGAGCATGTTTTGGTTTCAAAATTATCTATCTTCTTCAGGGATGAATATTTCAGGATGAAACTGCAGTGGAAATCTGTCAGTGAGGAACAGGAAAAACGAAATTCAAGATTAAGAGATTACCGGAGTCTTATAGGTAAGGTTAGATTTAGAAATATACGTAACTACAAATTCACACACTTTTTACAATGCAATGTGAAATTGAAAAATAGTAACCCTTTGAGTAACCTGTATGAAGAAGCACTAAAAACTAACATGTTGCTGTTTTTAGAGTTGTCTATTGTTGTTGTACAATTAATACTAAAACTTTCTTAACCAGAGTAATTCAGAGCTTTACACATTAGTGTTACAGAGTGGCTGGATTTTTTAACTTCCTTTACTTAACAACAAAAGGCTCTTTATTTTGTGTTATTTCATTATGTAATTTTACTGGGAATGACGTTATAGTAACAACATACAGAAAGAATGTGAAAATGTGTCTGTCTGTCTATTTTAAAATTTATTACAGGGATTTGTATATGTGCATTCTGGCTTGTGAGGTTTTATACCTACTTTTTAAAATCTCATCAAGTTCTGCTGACTGCTAGTGGTTTGTATCTTCAGTTCTCCTTGGTAGTGAGATTTGGGTGCCAATGTTTAGGATTACTAAGTAGTTATTTCAGGAGACAGTATAAGATTTTTCTGTTATTCTGAGACATGGACTAAAGTTGTTTCAGCCATTTATTCAACAGGCAAGCTGAAGGGGTTGAGAAAGTCTAATCTTAGTGAAGATTGGTAAACTACCTTTCTAGAGAGTGTGTATGTTAACAGGAAAAAAAAAATTTGGAGTTCGAAAAAGGCTGCAGTTTTGTTTCTGTTGAAACAGTTCTGTCCTTTTTAAGTGTTTGAAATGTAAATGACAATATTTGGCTTATCTTGTAAAATAGATCCAACAGTACAAAATACTCCTTGTATTAAAGTGCACCCAAAACTTTGCTTATTTCAATACATCAATCTTGAATTTCATATTATTAAAGAGGATCTTGTGTGCTTGTTATGTTTGAGGCATGAAAACTGCCTGATGAAACGGGCAGTTTCAGCTTCCTATGAGTTATAGGAACTCGTTAAACAGATTTTATAAACATGCTGTTGTGAACTATCACTGTGTCTTTGAGCTGATAATGTCATAACTTTCCTACTATGGCTTATGCTGTATCTCATAAATATTCGTAAATGGCATTGCATAGCTAACTCACATAAAATTGTTCTTAATCCCTGTAAGTGTAGAACATTGTCACCGAACTATAATCAGGATTTTTTCTATAAAATGTATTAACACAAAAGAAAAGCAAAAAGCTTTAAAATCTGTTTATAAGCAGATCTTTTTATTCCAGACAGGAAGGATTTTCTTTCTTTAAAATTTTCTTTATTTTGAAATTACTTTCAGTTATGCAGTTGTCTTTAACACTTCAAAGCTTTGCAACAGTGTTTGAGGAGACAAATCAGCAGCTTAAAAACATTCTGAATTCATTTGATGCTGGCTTTGTAGAACTTGTTTTGAAAATGTTTTTACATATGGATTGTTTTCTTAGAAAAAGATGTGAACAGGACAGATCGAACAAATAAATTCTATGAAGGCGAAGATAATCCAGGACTGATTTTACTTCATGATATTTTGATGACCTATTGCATGTATGACTTTGACTTAGGTAAGTTGTATTCCTCTGAATGTAAAAGCTTTTTTAGTTTCTGGTATGTAGCTTTGCTTATTTTAAGGCCTGTTAATACAATTGAAGTTGTATGGATTACAATGCTTTTTGTAAATGTCAAGATTCATACTTCAATAATGTAGATAACTTTGTTCAGTTTCTAATCCTGCTTCTTCCTCTCTTCTACCTGATGCTTATCACAGGCATCTGAATTCATCAGTTGAGATGGGATTGGGAATTAAGTGGCAGTTTGTCTTTTCCATAGCCCTACTGTTGTTGTGGTGTGGGGTTTGTTTTTGTAGAATTGAAGCAAGTTTGCTTTTCAGAGGTTTAAATGGGTTTGAGTCGTTAGAGCTTGAGTGTTATATCCATTTTTAAGACTGATACATCAATAAAAATGATAAACCAGCTGCCACTGCTGTAATTACAGCTCAGCATGCTGAACCAGCTGTTTGTAAACACGGATGTTCTTATGAATACTTTAAAAGCTGATTCTTGAGGAGCACACTTAACAGTCTGTCAAAAATTACACTTTAGTGTACGCATCTGTTGCAGAAGGAAGAACGTATAAAGTTTTGCTTTAATCACAGTGTATGTGAGATGTCTAAGTCTTGGCTTCTGTTAATTGTCGAGGGAGGGAAGAGATACTTCTAGCTGCTTCCCCCCTCCTCCCTTGGCGTGACATGTGGCTGTTGTGTACAGGTGTTTTTGTATTCTGTCTTGGAGAAGTGTTGGGATTCCAAATGCCCACTTTGTGCCAGATTTTGAAGGCAAAAAGTAGGAACAAATCTTTAATAGCTAGTAAACTTGCTGCAGTGTGGTCGTACTTACCAGCTTTTGTCCTTTCTGTCAAGTCTGTAGAGAGACTTGATCTTTGGCTTGAAAAAGAAAGGGAAGACTGAAACTGATTGAGACTGTTTTAAAGATGTAGCTGTTCCATGTGTCTTTATACATTTCAACCTGCATTAACATGCAGTGAAACTAAAGCATGTTAACCACCCACTCTAAAAACATCGTTTACATGGCTTAAATGTATGTGGTGGATAAGTCTTCCGTTTTATAAACAAGCAAGAATAATGGAAATACAGTACATTTGACATTGTGTCTGTCTAAAGCTTCTAAGCTACTCAAACATTTATACAAATGCTGCTCTTAATCCTACAGCAGCTGTAGAGAGGTCTGAATAATGCAACAAACTGCCAGGTAGGGGAGGGGACAGATACAACATCTTCTGAATGAATTCTTCAAGTCTGTATTAATGAAACTGGTTTTAATCTTTAAGAGACTTTTATACTGTATTGAACAGAATTTTCTCTGCATTTATTTTTAATTGGCTATAGTATTAAATGTGTAGGGA
>NW_010538274.1:28185-40146 GCF_000687285.1 Phaethon lepturus
CTTTTAATTATTTACCTGTTTTCTGTTTCCCGCTCTATTTTTCTTCATGCCTGCTCCATATTTTCACAGTCATTGACTCCAATCCTCTGTTCAGTTTTTCAGTTATAATTACATTGTTAAGAAGTGGAATTAGCTGAACTGGAGTCTGAGAAATGTCATGTCATGTTGAACCAACCATTGATGATAGACATACACATTAATCGTGTTCTCCCTTACTTAGGGAGGTCAGCAGCAATAGGGCAGTAGATAAGCTGACTTGAGCATCAATGGTAAGGTAGTTGGAAGAGTTAGAAGGGGAAAAATGAGCTCTAAAAATCCTTGTCCTCTCTTCTTCTTAATTGGGCTGTTAATTACAAATAAGGAAGCTGGAAGAAGCATTAAAAGGTGTAACATTTTAAAAATGTTTTGTATAGAACTAAAATTTTCTAGCTATTTCTAAAAATTATATACTCTAAAAATGGGCATTTTATTCTCCACTTAAATGTAAGCTTTTCTTATAAGGCATGGGAGCGCTTTTTAGGGAATAGGAACTTGATTCAGTGTTTCTGGGCACAGAAACCTAAAGGCACTTCCTTGAATCAGGTCTGGATATGTGTTTCTTTCATGTATCTCGCAAGCAATGCTTTGCTGTTAATCCCTTTCTGCAGTTTGATAGGTAGAAGTCTTTTTTTTGTTGTTGGCTGCTTGGTTACATAGATGGTGTTAGGCTTTAGTGTACTTAAAACCCAAGCAGAACAGTCCCTACTTCCCTAAATACAGGAATCCTTAAAGCATATTCAGTGCCAGGAAAAAAAAAAAAAAAGTTATGTGAAATTTTCTTCATAAAAGCTATTGCACCATATGTTTTCCTGGGATTGAAACTCAACATCTCTTCTTCAAATCTGTTTTAAAATCTTCAGTTGGGGGGGGGGGGAGGGGGGAAAACATTAAAAGATTTTAAATGTATTGAAGAAAGCAACCAATTACAGGTGGAGAGGAGAATAAATAGGAGTCTGTATTTGTGATGGTGCAAGTTACATATTTAATCCTCTTAAAAATATCAATATATGCTTCTGAGCTCTAAATGGGAAATTTTTTTTTCTAAAAATCTATTTTGGTGTCAGCTCAGTTTCTACTTATTTTAACAACTACAGAAACAATGCGTTTTATGTTCTCTTTAGACCAGCAGAAACTGCTGCTAAATCTTGTTAGATCTGCTGGATGTTGGTTATTAATACAAAAATGTCTTTACTGGTTGTTGAGTTGGAAAATTGTAGTATTTGTACAAACTTGGAATGCAAATACTCATTTCACTCAGTCATTCAGCACACATGAAAAATTACTATTTAACTGCTGACTTTAAATTCCTGTTTGCCTTTTTTTCTTTTTCTCTATCAAGGTTATGTCCAGGGGATGAGTGACTTGCTTTCACCTGTCTTGTATGTTATGGAGAATGAAGTAGATGCCTTTTGGTGCTTTGTATCATATATGGATCAAATGGTAAAATAAAACTTTTTTTAGCCCCCATAAACAGATAAGCTATGAACAGCATTTGGGATAAATTTTGTTTTATAAATTTCATCGGGCTTTTTCATTCTTTTAAAGCAATCATCTTATCTTTGAAGTCAATATATTTTTTCTGATTGACACAGGTTATGGTGGGTTTGTGATACTATTACTGTGCAATACAAACAAATTTGCCTCCTTGGAATTCCAAAGTAACTCAGAGCCATCACAGACAAATTTGTATTAATCAGGAGTCCTCTGGCAGGACTTTGTTTAAGATAATGGTTCCCTGTCACACTTGCCTTTTGACATTTATTAAATGTGATTTAGACTTTTCATAAACTGAAGCTTTTATGAATTGTGCATGTGACAAAACAATATGTGACTGGTATGAGAATAAAAAAAGTTGTCTTTTTGGTTTGAGTGCAGTGGTGCTCCTTGGAGATACAGAGCATAGGCTGATTTAAAATATCATTTATCACATACAAAAGTGTTATGAAACACAGCTCACTGCTTTAGTTAAAACTTTCAATAAAAGGCAGATATTTCGTTAGATAAAATCACAGTTAAATATTCTTATGTTAAATACCTAAAAGATGAGAACCACTGTGGCAAAACCAAAACTTTTTTAAAAACTAAAAATAGCTGTAAATCTCAGAACTATCATTGAGTTAATAAAAATGACAGTGCTAATATTTTATTCCATCCAGCATCAGAATTTTGAAGAACAGATGCAGGGTATGAAGACACAACTAATTCAACTGAGTACTTTGCTTCGTTTACTAGACAGTGGATTTTGCAGTTATTTAGGTAGGTGTATTATTCATGCACAATAACTAAAACAACTTGCTGCATTCTGTGTGCATTGATATCCTTACCAGTCTTTAAACATAATTCCAATAGTAATATTATGTGAATAGAGGACTTGTAAACCAATAATGCCTAAAAGATTTCAATAATTGTTCCATGCCTATTGGAAAAACAGGGTCATCTTGTTACTGATTTTAAAAATATGCCATCCTCTGGCAAATATCTTTGATTCGGAAAAGGGCCAACCATCTTAAAAACCAGTGGTATGATTGTGTACCTGTAAAGTGTGGTGTGGTTTTTTTTTTTTTTTTTCCCCTGTTGTCTTAACAAAATTTGGTGTTTATGAAATGTAACACTCTTATTCCTAGAATCTCAAGACTCAGGCTACCTTTATTTTTGCTTCCGATGGCTTCTTATCAGATTTAAAAGGGAATTTAGCTTCCAAGATATTCTTCGACTCTGGGAGGTAAGATGATACTTCATGACACAAACTCCAGCAGTCTTCGGGCTTTCGAATAAAAAGTATGTATCGTTCTGCAAAGTGATTAATATTCTAAAAGATCTGTTTTTTGAACTGATTCAGTGCAATGAGGTGAGGACATATTAGCATATGTCATGTCTTTTTAGTCAAAAGAACAACTTAGGAAGTTAATGGAAAAATACTTATAGGATCTGGTGGGCATAAATTGGCTTTGTCAAAAAGGTTTGGACAGGATCCTTCAGATGAGGCTCTTAACTGATACTCTGCACTTACTACTTTCACTTAACTTGTAATGGAAAATAGCTTATGCCAGAAGAAATGGCATTTGTGTGTGTGTCTGGTTAGTTCCTTGATATTGGTAGGACTTCATAGATTAAGTGGAATGAAGCACTGGCAGGGTAGTTTTAGTGTTAGCCAAAAACATAAAGAGAGTGATGTCAGAAGATCCAGTTCATCTTCATGATAAGGCTTCATGATGCCAAATAACATAAAGTAAAACACCAAAATGTGGAAGTTCTGATAATTTCAGGTTAATGAGATATTTTTTGATTTAGGTGATCTTGCAATCAGATGAAATAATTAAGCTGAACATTATTGTTGAATTCTTTAATTCTTTGTTCCCAGAAAATGGAGAAGCGTGTCAACAGTACAGGTTTATTGTCTAAGATGTGTTTAGCAAGAGCACAGTGTCCACTGAAAACTCCCAAACAAGACAATAAGTGTTCAGATGAATGGAAGGAGTATTTTCTAGGATGTAACATCACATAGAGTTGTGCTGGGGAACAGAAGGGTAATGAAAAGAACAGCACTGATGCATAAAATTTGTACTATAATGAAAAATAATGTTGTTTCTGGTATAATGAAAAATAATGTTGATGCTTTTATTCACTTTTTCCACTAATGAAAAAGGAGTCACATGAAGAGGAGGACCAGTATTTAAAACTGTCTAAAGTAAATCTTTTTTAGCTTTTTATCATCAGTTGGTGGAATTTACTATTAGAGAGTATCGAGGTGATATTTTAATTGAAGAGGACTAAAAAGTTTATGAATAACATCCATAAATAAGGAAACCAAAATATATGAAACCAAAAGAATTCTTTCATTCCAAGGGATAAAATGATAATTATTTTGGGGGAAAAAAATTCACCCATCATCTTGTTTTCTCCACTCAGTGTTATGTTGTCTTCTCAGTATTTTTTTTAAAGACTAATTTTTCTTCTGAAATTTATGACAACAGTATTTTTATTTATAGTTTATAGTCCCCGTCTGGCATGTTTTTATCACCTCTGCCTTAATGTGTGTATATGTGTGCATACAGAAAAGAAGAATTTACGAGTTAGAAATACAGTGTATTTTTTTCTGTCATGGGAGGATGATGGAAACCTATTGATATATGATAGTGTTGTAGGTTCCTTCTAGCACATCATAATGTATGTTCACAACAAGTATTCATTATTTTTCTAGGAGATATGAAATGGGAAAAGGGATATCTTGTTTTCCTTTTTAAAACAAAGTAATTAAGGCATCACGTTTTTATGTAAAAGTTAGTGTCACCTTTGTCACAGTTTAAGTCCAGCTTAAAACAGGGTTTTTTTCCTATTCATAGCTATGCAGCTTCATTGGTATCAGTGGAGTGTATATGTGGGATTTACAAAGGCAAGCTGTAGGCACAGGAGATTATTTTCCCCTTTGTAATCAGTAGAGAGAAATGAACTGCTTTTACGGTATTTCACTCTGAGCAAAATTCATGTGCTATTTTGTAATAGCACGTGAATTGAGGGAGCCCGATTTGAAGGTGATGTTAACCTATGATGTATTCACTTGCAGAGGGTAGAATGGGAAGAAGGGGAGGTACCATCTGAGGTTCCAGTCCCAAGGTCCAGGACTTCCAGGGCTTTTTCCTGTCTAATCTATGAATTTCAGGGTGTTCTTTTGGACCTCCATTTCTGTCCTCTGAGTTGCCTGAACCACTAAGGTAGCGTAGGATACATTTTCCCTATTGCCACTGGCTTCATGACTTTCCAGTGTTTTATCTCAAAAAAAAAAAAAAAGGAATGAAGATTCTCCACTAGACTGGTTATTAGACATTCACCTTAGAGATGGGAGGTACCTGTCCCTATCAGCCGGAGTAGATGCTGAAACCAAGCCCCACCACTTACTGAGCAAGAGCCATGATAATCAGGTTGTGGTAGAAAATGTGGGTGGTTGTATCATCGCTACATGGTGTAGCAGGGTGTGCTTAGGCAGTGCACACGCTAGAAGGGTGGCGTTCCACCTCGTGTGGATAAGTTGAGACACGTTGTGTGATTGCAGTTATTTGCAATGCTATATGAACTCCTTTTTACAGAAATACGAATGCAGGTTAAACTGCTCTCTCTGTGGGTGGGATGATTTACAGTACATTTTAGCAGTGTCTCTCAAACTCAGCTCAGATAGACAGCGTACTGAGCCACTGCTTAGATGTCCCAAAATGGAGAGCAGCTCAGTCCCTCTCTCACAGTGGAGGTACAGGCAATATTACCTTGTAATTCCAGCCAGCTCTTAATCTTTCCTTTGCACAGTGAGCTGCTTCATTCCCAACATGGTACAGGAAGACTGGGTAGAAAAAGAAGAATCCCAAAAGAAAAATTTTATAACAAAATTACACAGCTAGCTCACACTTACCGCCAGTGTTATGTTACAGCTCACATTGTATAAACCAGAATGACCTAGTGATAAATTGCTTTACATGTATGTTAGTATTTGTTATGAAAATTCATGGATGCTGAGGTAGCGCTAGAATAAATGAGTCCTTTCTTGCATAGCTTTATCAGAAAGAAATAGGAAGAAAAGAGTTATCACACTTAAGGGGTATACTTTTATATTCTTAATTTAAATGCTGTTTTTCTTTCATCCTTTTCCAAGCATTTTGTGGTGCTGCTGTTACGCATTTACATACATAAGTTTAAGTGCATGCTGTGCTCCAGACTTGAAAAGGTACATCAAAATGGTAGCAAAAAGTGTGGAATTTTCTGCAGCTATATTAGCGGCTGGTAACAGTTGCTCATGTTCCTCAGAGGAGAGAATGTCTGTGAACATCCATCTTTGGTTTTTTGGTTTTTTTTCCACTGTTGAAGCCAGATCCAGCTTCCACTAAAGTTACAGCTTGAAGTAAATACTACTTAAAGTAGATATTTCAGTAGGATAGCATTAAACGATAGATATCAAAGTTAAACAGTCTGTTAAAGTCTATGAAAAGGTAACTGTTACACAGATTTTGGTTTGATTTCCCCTGTATCCTGCATTGTCATGTTTCAGTCATCTATGGTCTGGATTAGATTTAATGCCAAGAGGCAGCCCGTTGTCTGATACACTTCATCAGTGGTTGTTGTAGATTAATGGTGTGCATACCATGAGAATTTGAGTGTACCGGAAATGTGTAGGCAGTAGTTTGCTCTCTATGTTCAAACTTGATGTTGAACCAAATCCATGTACAGCTGTCAGTATTTCCTTCTTATGAAGTAGGAGTAAGAAAAACCAACACAGTAGTGTGTAGGCAGACTGTATTTGATAGACCATAGGCATTTTTATATGGCTGTTACTGTTTATCAATGTATTTACATTCCAGCCCTTTTTCTGGAGTGAGAGAGTGCTTTAACAGAATACTGGATATCTGAAAAAGATAAGAAATGTAATTCTGGACTGGGTGAATTGAATCTTAATTGAAACACTCAAGATGAATTGCACTTCAGTTTGGGTGAACTTTGTTTGGATATCTTTTAGCTTTATGCAGTTCTGTTGATGTGCCACTTATACTTGAACTTTTATCACTAGTACAAGTAAGCTTTTGTTGAGCTTTAAGGCTGTGTTCTATCAGTAATGAAGCAAGAAAATTTTTACTAGTGAAGTAAGACTGAATCTTCATGAGCCTGCTTTTTTTTACATGCCTCTTCTGAGAGTAAATCTGTTGATTTAAATCCTTTTATCTGTTTGTCAGAGTAATTTTTGCAAACAATTTTTTGTTTCCTTCCTTTTTTTTGTTGTCAAAACAGTTTTCCATCTTTCTGCCCACCACACACATTCTCTTCAAATACTGCTTTTTTAAGATTTGACTCTCATGAACATGGTGAAGTGGGCTATTAATACTGAGGTTGCACATTTCAGTCCCAGAGAACTAGAGAACGATTACCTGTGGCCTCTGTAGGACCAAAAGCCAATGTGTTTGCAGTCAGAAAGTAACAACCGCCCACCGCCAACACCTGCGTGTCCACGTATTTAGGCTGTTGTAGTGGGGTGATTTGGAACAACTTTAGAACCTTATTTATAACCGTTAGAACCTTTTGGAGGGATTGCTGAGCATGACACACTTCTACCAATTCACACTTAATGCAGACACACCAAGCCACATAAATGATTTGTTAGTTTTAATTACTTCTGTGTAGTTAGTAATTTTGAGTAGGAGAATTTCACATGAGCTGAGATAGTATACACACATTCAGAAGACCGCAAGCTCAGGCAGCTTAATAGCCTTACAGTGGACAACCTGGTAGACACAGAAGTTTTAAAGAACCAGGTAAGCATTTGGTGACTCAGACTTGCAGTTGTCACTAATTGGCCAAAACAAAAATTTCAAATAATTGTACAAATACTTAGTTGCCTTCAAAAATATCTTATTGTCAGTTAAGCTACATGGCTTGAGGGCTTACTTATTTTCCAAGAACTGTTTTTATTTTCAGAGGAGAAGCACAAATATTTCAAAAGTGGTTTTCATATTATAATAGGTCATGTGGACGGAACTGCCTTGCCAGAATTTTCATCTTCTACTTTGTTGTGCTATCTTAGAATCTGAAAAACAGCAAATAATGGACAAGCACTATGGCTTTAATGAAATATTAAAGGTACTGAATTCTTATGCATTGTTTAAATATTAATTAACTTTGGGGAGTTAATGCAGTATGTTCCTATTTCATGTTGGAGGGAAGAAGAGGTGTGTACTCTCTTCCAAAGGGTTAAATGTGAACTGAATGTCTATCTTCCATGCTTTCGAAATGGTTTATTTGATGTCTGTGTTTAGTGACAAGATCATTAACGGATGGCAAATGGTTCTCCCCCTTAGACTATTGTTTAGTATGTTTAAGATTAATTTTTTCTTCTATAATCTTATTTGTTATCTCTTTGAAAATGTGAGCTGGGGGGGTACCTAGGAGGGCTAGATAGTTTTTCACATTTAGAATTACCGTGGATTCCTCTTGCAGATCTCAGATACTGGTGAAAGCCAGCTGTTGCATACTACGTCTTTCAGTACGCATTTGTCAAAGCAAATAGAGATGTTTAGTATTTCATAGTTTAAAGGGCAAGCTTATAAGGTGATACTTATTAGCAGTGCAGTAGAGTATTAGTGTCTTTCACAATAAAGCATATTTACCATTTATCACACTTACTATTCTTTGTGAATATATTTTTAGCATATCAATGAACTGTCTATGAAAATTGATGTGGAATATATACTCTGTAAAGCAGAAGCAATTTCTATGCAGATGATGAATTGCAAGGTAAAGGGTTTTTTTAATATATCTACTGTAAGCTTCTACTATCTCCTATAGACAGTAAAAGTGTGTAGTTGGCTGTAAGTGTACATGTATGACTTGCAAAATAAATAAATGCTGGGGTGTGATAAAGGCTGTGCTGTATCTATACAGCACCTACATTCTAGAAGTGTGTAAGCAAGAGTGATTAATTTTATAGAGTAATACTGTTCCCTGGATTGTGCCTTTTGGTTGTGATTTCTTAACTCTGACTAGATAACCTCTGTACAAGTAATTTGATGTGCAGTGTACTTGAGAAAAACAAGGTGAAGGGTGCATTGCACTGAAAGCATACCAGACTTATTAGGCAGAAACTAATGGTTCACTCAATAAAAGTAATTTCAATATGTGAAGTGTTATTATAATAGTTGTTTAGACTTTATTTTTTGTCATGAAGATTATATTGTTAATCAGGAATTGATTCCTGAGCCTGTACCCTTTGCTGTCTTTTAAAAAAACAGATACAGAAAATGGTAACTTTAATGGAACTAATGCTGAGACAGATGCTTTCAGTACAGATAGATTCAGACGAATGATTATTTACTGGGGGTGAGGGACAGACCAGCAGGGGCTTTGTTGTTAATTTTTTTTCCATTTAATTACAGTCATTTTTAATATTTTTCTTTTTGCCCTGTGCTCCTTTTTAGGAATTGCCTCAAGCAGTTAGTGAGATCCTGGGGATAGAAAGCAGTTCTATAACACCGGATTCAGATACTGGAGAGGATGAAAGTGGAGCTGTGTTGAGTTGTCCAACGTCGTCATATCAGAGTATCTCAACACCTGTAATTGCTGCCAATGGAACAAGAGACAGTACTCAACAGATGTCTGAGACGCAGAGCCTGACACCTGCGTAATTGCAGTTGGCTAAATTGAAGAAAGACTTTCACTGAGCACGTTTTTTTCAAGCACTTGAGAGATGAATATTTAAATTTGGTGTTGATTAAGCTTTAAGGTTGGAAAGAAAAATCTGTACTGTAATGCTCTTGCATTAAAGCTTTACAACATGACTCAACTTAACTATTTTTGTAGTTTCTTCTACCAAAATAGCCTTTTGTTTTCAATAACATTCCTTAATATTTTTGTAGCCAAGTGCATTTTCTTTTTGCTGGTGAACTGGAAATGGATGGTGATTAAGAATGAATTTGAAAATTCTGCATTTGCTGAGCTTTCACACGTATTGATCTAAGACAGTGTGAGCTCTTTGATTTGAGCGGATTCACAATAGGCTGGCTGAAGCTGCTGTACAAAACTTTCAAGCTGAAGAAATGCTGATGTGTTAAAAGAAGGATTGTTTTGTAAATGAATGGGTTTTCCCTATCTCAGATGTTTACAAAAATACTTCTAAGTATTTGTTGCTGGTTGAATGTAGATTTGAAATGGACATTTATACTTACACAGTTGAATGTCCAAATACTGAATTTTGTGTAATTGGGGGTGGATGAACAGTATATTTTTACATTAACATATCTTCACTTTATATATGCATATATATATTTACACACATACACACACTATATACACAAATGTTTGTGAATACTAAAAGGACAGTCGTATTTTCAATATCTGAATAAACTTGACTGTTCATTCATATGAATCAGTTTGACCAAATTAATGCACAGCTCCAACTTGGGCTCTTTTTCAAAACTTTTCTAACTGAAGGTAACTTTCATGTGAATACATTCAGTCCTACACTTGAGGTAATTTTGCAATTGATTTATTGCAAACTTTACTAATGTTTATCTTTGGTAATATATTCACTGATCAATTAACTACTTACACTGTTTTTATGGCAAGATTATTTGGAGAATTAATAAGCAGGTTATTAAAAAAAACAAACCACAAACCAAAATAGTAATCACAATTAATATTAATGCATTTTTGTATATGCAAAAGGCAGTGTGAGTTTATTCCATGCCATGCTGATGTCCTTTGACGTTATGTGAAATTTAACATAACTGATTGAGTGTATTCATTATTTGGTAACTATTGTACATATATAAAATAAAAATCAAAGCTGATTTAGTGTTTTTAATTAAATCATATTTAGAGAAAAAATCTAGTTGTCTGGTTGTTGATATAAGAACATGAGACAGAGGGGATAGCTAGCAATGGTTAGTCCATCTATTATATATTTTATGAGTAATGAAGAGTAGTGGGAATATCTGTTTGTTACAGCGTGGAACATGCCTTTCATCTCTAGGAGGTTTATGTGTGGGATATGGTGGAGCTTGCTGTTCTTCTGGAGCAGTTTACTTTTACAAGTGTTATTTATTTGTGCCATCTAAAGCAAATACAAGTAATACAAAAAGGTTTCAATAGATAAATCAAGTTGTTACAATAATTTGAGACCCAATTAAACTTCTCTCACCAGTTGTGAACAAACACTGGATAGCTGAATCAGTATAGATTTTGTTTTTAATACTGTCAATGTGCTATCTCTCATCAGTTAATAAGAAGAGTCTTACGCGGTGACTGTCAAGGATTCACAGCTCGGCGTAGCTGTAGCCTTTCATTTCCTGTCCAGGAAATTACTGTGAAGCATCATGCTTTTGCTCACTGTTGAGCATTGTGCTGCTTGGCAGTTCATTTAAAGTGGCAGAGAATACATAAAGGCATTAGAACTTACATAATCAACACTTTCATTCAAATACACTAAGGAAGTTAGCTTTGGTATTTTTGGAGCACCTAGTTCACTTGCAAAATGTTTTTGTTAAAAATTATGGAGACTATGGAAGAGGGGAGGGAAATGTCTAAAACTGAGAAACTCAGTGGGCAAGTCTGGCAGTTAACTATGCATGGTTCTTCAGGACATGCAGCCACAAAAAATTATATGCAACATGTTAAGATCTCAAAGAAAATAATAATTGACTGAACATGAATATTCAATTGTTTAGGAAAAGCATATTTAAGTGGAATTCTGTCATTTCTTAGAATTACAGCTCTGGCTGTGAAGAAACGTTACCAGCCTTGAAGTAAAGTTTGCCTTGCCTTTTTCATAGAATCATAGAATCTCTGGGTTGGAAGTGACCTTTAAAGGCCATCTAGTCCAACCCCCCTGCAATGAGGAGGGGCATCTGTAGCTAGTTGATGATGCTCAGAGCCCCGTCTGACCTGACCTGGAATGTTTTCCAGGGATGGGTCATCAGCCATGCCTCCGGGCAACCTGTGCCAATATTTCAGCTCCCTCATTGTGAAAAATTTCTTCCTTATATCTAGCCTGAATCTGCCCTCTTTTAGCTTAAAACCATTATCCAGGCCCTGCTAAAAAAATGTCTCCATCTTTTTTATAAAGCCCCCTTGAAGAACTGGAAGGCTGCAATAAGGTCTCCCCGGAGCCTTCTCCAGGATGAACAACCCCAACTCCCTCAGCCTGTCCTCATAGCAGAGGTGTTCCATCCCTCTGATCATTTTTGTGGCCCTCCTCTGGACCTGCTCCAACAGGTGTTAATTGTTCTTTCCTCTTTGTATTAAGCACTCGGATGTCAAGGGTGAGAAGTTTGCTCCTGAAGTAACAGTGGGCAGCTGCTCTGGAAGGCTTGGAGTTGGTAGGCTTGCTCTGCTTCCTGAGAGCAACATCAAATGCCCCTTGCAGCATTTGTTAATTGTAGTTTCTTTCCTGCT
>NW_010538274.1:40177-48814 GCF_000687285.1 Phaethon lepturus
CTTGTGAAGAGTTGCAATCAAGAGGAAACTCCTCCAGCAAACTACTCCCAATTGTTAGCGATGGATTTAGTGTAAGCTGAGACTACAGACACTGTGAGAGGATCATGATGGTTGAAATAATGCCATGGGTTGGCCGGTTCTAGATGTATAAATTTCTTTTTATGTAAATGATTTAGATTGCTTAGAACTAATAAATATGAACTAACTCTGAACACATTTTTGGTTACAGTTGTCAGGCTATAAAAGAGACAATACTTGTTTAGTTCCTGCAAACCTGTTCTGTTTTTTTAATGCTTGTCTTGAAGATAATTGTCTTTTGGGGGTATTTAAAACGTCATACTTTTCAGTCATAGCAGTATTCTAGTGTTATCTGTTCCGAGGTAAAAATTGCAGTTAGGGCTCTCCTTAGGAGAGATTTTTCTTATTTTGCCTGTTTGGGCAATTTTATTTGTTTCAAAAGTACATTCTTGAGATCTATTTCTTCTGTTTGAGGGCAAGGGGATAGCTTACAAAAAGAATTGTCTGAAGCTTCTTGGAAGTTTGGATCAATGTGAATGTTCATAGAATGCTACTGATACTGGGAGGTTAAAAACTATGAAAGGATGATACTGAGTTGCCCATAGTAATCACTTAACGCTGCAGTTATATTGAATACATTTAGCAAATGCGTGCCTGTCCTGTTCCTCTATAATGACTGCATGTTGTAGCCAGTGGCCTTCCAACCCATGTTGGGTGTGGAGGTTTTGCGTTCATTGTTGTGGGTCATCTTCCTGAAGAATATAAAGGCTACATATATATTATAAGAGGTCCTGATTGTTTTAAGAACCAGACGTGGAAATACTGTGATATTGATTGTATTACTGACGTTTTTGTTTTGATCTGTAGTTTAATTAAAATTAAGGTGTTAATGTTCAACAAGCCCAGTTTTGTCGCTAATAAGTTTTTTCTTAAAACCTTTGCATTTTTCTAGTGGACAAATTTAAGATGCTGATGGTGCCTCTTCAATTATTCTCTCTATTTTTTCCTCAAGCATGACTCTACAAAATTCTTTGGCCCCAGTCAGCCAAAGCAGTGAGGAATCAGATTCCTCACCACTTTCAAACATGTTCTTGAGCATCGAATCAAAGCTCCATTGCTGAAACTTTTCAGAAAGCTGTTAAGAAGTGTTCTTCTAGCTTCCTCTTTTTGAGATAATGTTTTAGTTCAAAATAAGTGAGGCACTTTTTCCTCACTTTTCTAAATAATTTTCTGTTACAAGACTCTTCCCTAACTTGAAAAAAGATTTTATCATAAATGATTTGGCATTCAGAATTTGGACCATGAACAAATTTTGGTACCGCTAGCACAATTCATGCATTGTAGTGTGATGCAAATGAAGCCTTACGAAGTTTGGGATTGAATTTCTGTAAGTAAAATCTTATGTTCTCCTCAAACTGTTTCCTGTTAGACAACAGAAATGACAATGCTGAAGAGGTTAGTGAAATTTCATGTTACAAATGTGACTGGAAGAAGGTAATTAAGTGGTCTGTGTACAGGAGTAATCATTTGTTTAGGAATTGCATTAACTATTCCTCAGCCTTGTTTAGGAAATGTTAACTATTCCTCATACTTGGTTTTAGCCAATATTCTTGCACAGATGCAACTTAAAACTGAAGTTTGGTCTGTGGCCTGTAGAAAAGTGGCTGGTAACATGATTTTGTCTGTGGCTGGCTAAATATCTTAATATATTTTTCAAATCTGTTGACTGTTTTCTGAACACTTCTAGTCAGTGACTGATGCCATCTCTCCGTCCATGTGAAAGAATCATGGCAGAGAGGTCAGTGCTTGTTCTTAGAGGAGAAATTCCACCAGCTGCTCTGTGGTGGCTGGGATTAAAGCAGGACAATCCTAACCCTTAGTTCTCAACGTGCATTTATGTACCTTTAGCTCAATAGTTGGCATGACTGTATATAAGCATTGACAAGATGATAAGAGAAAAAGATACATAACTGAGCACTCAACAGACAGATTTTGTATGTGTGCGCTGTTATATTTGATTTAAAGATATTTTCAAATACTTTTTCTGTGGTGTTAAAAGACAAATTGTGCTTTATGTTTAGTGAGACTTGATAATGTCTGCTATTCAATTAAGTGATGTTATTGCAGTGCAGGCCTCATAAATTAAGCTTGAATTTCATTTTTCATTTAAGTGGGGATTTCAATCTTAAATGTTTTTTACAGAATGTGTGCTATTTTTTCATGTTGAATCACTATATCTTTTGGCATAAATTGAATTTTCTGATTAATTGTAAACAAAAAATATGTTGTGGGATGTCACTTTTTGCCTCATCCAAAATGAATTTCACAATTGAATCAAATATATATTTCAAACTGGCCATGTAATTAAAATAAATTAAGTCTTTTAGATGGGTTGTTTTGAAGGAATTCAATTATAGTATATATTTTGATTATACAGGCTACATGTACCCTACCTCAACATTAATTCTTAGACTGTTTCTACATACTTATTTTAGAATCATTAAGGTTGGGAAAGACCTCTAAGATCATCAAATCCAACCATCAACCCAGCACCACAGCAGAGCCCCATTGTGTAGAGCTTAATTTTTTGCCCAGGCTAGCAGTTCAGCAAATGGTAGTCACTTGTTTCCTCTCTCTGTGTGGTGTGGTTGACCCCAGCCAGCATCCAAGCACCCACCCAGCTTCTCACCCACTCCCCTTTCCTGTGGGATGGGGAGAAATTTAGAAGTCAGGCAAGAAGGCTAATGGATTGAGACGACGACAATTTAACGGGTAAAGCAAATACTGCTCCCACAAGCAAAGCACAAAGGCGATTTCATTCACTAGTGCCCATCAGCAGGCAGATGTCCGGGCACCTCCTGGAAAGCAAGGACTCCACACAGGTTCCTTGAAAAGATAAATGCCATGACCATGAACATCCTTGCTTCCTCTTTCTTTCCCTGAGTTTTATTGCTGAGCACAAGGGCATGCGGTATGGAATATCCCTCTGGTCAGTTTGAGTCAGCTGTCCTGGCTGTGTCCATTCTCAACCTCTTGTCCACCCCCAGGAGAAGCAGTGAGAAAGCTTCAGTGCTGTGCAGGCAGGGTTCAGCAACAGCCAAAATGTTGGTGTGTTATTTACACTGTTTTAGACACAAACCGAAAGCACAGCACCATACGGGCTGCTCTGAGGAGAGTTAACTCCATCCCAGCCTGACCCAGTTTGGTGTGATGACAGCCATTCTTGATGGTGTCTGAGATCATGCTAGAAATAAATTAATCCTTCTTAACTGAAGATGACACTTTTTAAGTGTCCGTTTAGACCTGGGTTTTTTGTTTAGGCACAAAAAACATTTGTATTACATATAAGCAACTTATATTCAGCTGTTCTGTTGCTTGTCATAATTCAATGAGCTGCAATACCAGAAACTTTTCCAAAACACTCTTGATGTATGAATTGGTCCAGATGTCCTTTAGGTTACATGGGTGCATGCCACCTTTGGGCATTGGTCTTGGAGAGTTTCCACATACTCCTCTGGTTTTACTGTTAAAGTAACTGATGAAGGAGACCAAGAAAGTCTTTAAAGTATGGACATTTGGGTTCAGGGACTTGTACTGCTTTGCTGGTTGAGGAATTACCAACTACTGCTACCAAAAGTGGCACTACCAGTTCCTTGTTCCCTTCCCCTGTGCCACTACATCTTTTATGCTGGTATGATTAATTTGTGCAGTGTATGGTGAACCACATAAAGGAGCTGATAAATTTCAGACTTAACCAGTTCTTTCAGACAGATCAATCATATCACATGTTTTTTCACCATGAGGTATATACCTGAGTATATACATACAGCAAGTTTGTTAAAATCATAGATTTGCAATATTGGAAGACACTTTTAAAAGCTTGTGAATAATAAACTAGCTAGACTACATCCTGTTGGAAGGCATGTTTGTCTTCTGCCAGATGCTTGTCTAATTCGTTTAGAGGATACCTTTGTAGATCCTGCATTTTTCAGGAGTTCATAGACTTCCAGGGCACTCTGAATGGTCACATGGAGCTGCTGGTTTTCCACAACTTCTGACTCCATTCATATGAGCTCTGCCTCCTCTTGTAATTGTGAAGCTGGTCATCTATAAGTAGCCCTCCCCCCGCCAAGGTCTGTTTAAATTTTGTAACTGTTGCAGCATCTCTGAGGTAGGTACAGTCTGGGAGTTTACGGGTGGTCTCTACAGGGTCATTTAGGCTATTATTAAATAGTATAGGAGCGAGGGCAGGTACGTGTGGCTCTCCCATTCTCTGCACCCTTCCCTTTAACAGTGAACCCACTCCTTTGTCCAATCCATTAGTCTCATCTGGACTGGGTTTCCTTATCTGTGTTGTGAGAATGTTATGAGACACCATGCCAAATGCTTCACTACCATCAAGATGAATGATGTGCGTTGTTTTGCCTTGGTCCACAGGGCTGTCACAAGAGGAAATGAGATTTGCTTGACTCAATTTGTTCTCAGCAAATCCATCTTGACTGTTTAATCATCTGTTATCTTCTAGGTCTTTGCAAATAATTTTGGTATTTCTGTTTTCTCAAACAAATGAAATTAGACTGGTCCATAATTCTTGAGCCCTTCTTCCTTCTCAATATCTTCTTGAAAACGGGCATAATCTTGGCCTTTTCCCAGTCTTTTGTCACTTGTCCATCTCCCTGAGTTCTTAAAATAGTTATTGATGGCAGACTTTTAATGAGCCTACTCTGTAAGCATGGCTTCTGTGCCAAGCCTTTTGCTACGATCAGACTTATCTCAAGTATTCTCCAACATTATTTTATCTTGTTAAAAGCTAAGAGCTTACCTCTCTGCCTGTGCTATTAATTATGATAGACCGCTGGTCACAGTTGATTCTTTTAGCAAAGAATGATGAAAAAAAAAAAAAAAAAAAGTGTTAAATACTTAGATCGTGTTAAGTTTTTTTCTGGTTTTTCCTTTCCTTGTGTTCAGTAGTGGTCTAATACTTCAGTTCTTCCCATGGCAGGACGAACTAATGACTTATATCACTAAGTAGAAGTGTAGTAGAAGACTACACTTCCTCTACAGTGAAACAGTTTCCTGATGAAATCCTATTTTTTTTCCTGAAGCAAGGAAAGAATTGTTTTTCTGTACTAGGTTTCCTCCCCTTGGATATTGTAATAACTGAATTTACTGAAGTCCTCTTTTTTCTTTTTTTCTTTCTTTTTTTCTTTCTTTTTTTCTTTCTTTTTCTTTTTCTTTTTCTTTTTCTTTTTCTTTTTCTTTTTCTTTTTCTTTTTCTTTTTCTTTTTCTTTTTCTTTTTCTTTTTCTTTTTCTTTTCTGAAACTGTCAGTTTCCGCTTTCTTCTCTGATTTTTTTTGGCTGAAGATCATTAATTCATTTTACGTTCATTCTTCATGCAGTCCACCTTCTGCATAATATTTTCAACCAGTCCCTCTCTGTTAGCTCAAATCAAATCTACCAGAGCCTCTCCTTTCATTGTTTCCTTCCAAATCCAGTATTAAAATTTATCATTTGTATTCCCAGATATTCCTAGACAGTCTATCATTTGGTAGATACCCTTTCCCAACAGCTGTTGGTTGATTAAAATCTGCTTAGGGCTATTAGAACTTGGGATGACTTTGCTGGATGCTTGAAAACCTGTGCTTCCCATATCTTCGTGACTTAAGAATCAGGTCTATGTTCTCATCGCGGATTTTTCAGCAGACCTATCTCACTCAGAGAAATGGACTTTCGAGTTGGTGTGCTTTCCTCTATAGGAGTGGGGGAATTACTCAAACACTGAAAACACTCTCAGATTTGCTTCAGATTTAAATTTCCACTTGAGAATTCTGCATTTTTTAAGCTTAAAAAGTGCATAGCTTAGGAGTTCAGACAACGGTGACTCTGTTCTCTCATAGGAGGAGTGGAAAACGTATCTGTGTAAACTAAAGAAGATCTTTGGAGTTTCTGATTTCTGATTATAGGCAATAAGATGCCTTTTAGAAATAGAAGTAAGCTTATCTCTGTGTGCTTGACAGCTACCTTTATTTCTATCAACATTAACTCCATGTCCCAAAGTGAAATAAGACTGCTGTGTGGCACCCTGACATACATTCTAAACCAGATATTTTTTAATAGCTGCTTCAATGAACTTCCAATTTTTTGGCCAGGGATTTTAAGTGTTTACTTGTGTTATGTTTATGGCACAAAAAACAAAACAAAATCTGTAGTTTAGCAGTAATCCCAGAGCCATATACCAGCTGTGTTCTACTGTAGGTAGAACAAAGAAGACACAAATGTTTTCAGTCCATAAATACATGTCCTTTAATCTAGCACTGATATGGGAGAGTCCACCTACAAAATAAAAGTTACAAAAGGAGAACTTCCTCCCCAGGGAGAATCAGTCTCTCTGTGGGATTCATGAGCAGGCAGCGTGGTTGCAGCGTGGTTACACTAGTTGAATCGTTTGAGTCATCCCTGCCTGTTATACAGGACCTGCCGACATAATGTACCTTTTTGTTTTGCAGTCGTGAGTCATCCTGAAGAGGCTATGAGAGACAGAAAACCTTTGCCGTGCTCTAGTTACCGCACCGAGCTGTGATAGATAGCAAGGCTACAGGGTAGTAGGGTCACTGATTTGTGTGATGTCCCAGCTGCAGAGCTAGCATCTCACAGTAGATAAAATCATGCTCTGTCATGCTGGTAGGAGCAAAGCCCGCTCAGTAGAGCTTGGTTTCATCATTGGAGCATTTGGAGAGTGCTAGGCAATCTCACTCTCATAAATGGTTCAGCTGCAGGAACTGTGTCTAGGTATCTCAGGCATAGCAGGTAGGAATATAAAAGTAAAGACTCCAACTTGCTTTCCCATTATTAAAAATAATGAATAAACACGACAGAGAATCTCTCATAGACATGCTTTCCCCTAACTGGGAAAATTAAGTAAAACTTTGTGGGTTAGCATAACGAATGTGGTTGAGCAGGTAGAGGAACAAAATAATATTACAATCTTATTGTCAAAGGAGAAGAAAGGATCCTTATTACATTTTACACATAGGAAACTTTGATAAAACGAGGTTAAAAGGGTTTGTTTCAGGCCTCCCACAAGTTCTGAGGCAGCGGTGAACCCATCCTGGTCCTGAACATTGAGCATGACCATCCATTTTAAGATGGAGGTCATTTGACTGACAACAGCCATTTTAGACTGGAAGCTTTTGCTGGTTTTTGTTAATTGTGATAGATGGTAAGATTCCAAGATATTCCATGTGAGCTATGAAATGGTCTCAAATCTTCTGTTGTGCTTCTGTGTCGGTCTCTTTAAGAGCAAAACGAATTCGCTGATGATGCAGATATGTAAAGGTTAGTTATTAGATGCTGAGCCTAGCACAGCTAAAGGCACTGAGGTTGTGAAGGGAGGTGGTCTGCAGCTGAGTTAGATGTGACATGAAGCTTAGTGCTGTGAGTGATACCTCCTGCTACTTGCCTCATGCAGCTCCCCGCTCAGTGTCTCAGCTTCAGTGGATCTGGTTTTAAGTTTTTCCTCTCAATCTGTGTCATCCATATGTATACCAAGTTAAGGCCACGTGATGCCAGCTGTCACATTCAGCTAGATTGCCCCTGATCGGGGAGTCTGCAGGGCAAGTCACCAATGGTGGTTTTCCAGGGGAAGCAGTGATGGTCTCCTCGCTTTCACCACCGTTCCTGGTGCGTTGGAACACAGAAAACTGTGTATATATTTGAAGGAAACTTACTGAAGTAGTGCTCCCAATCCAGATGTGCTGTTCAGTCAGTCCTACACTCTGTAAGGTAGCCTGTTTATTCTAAGTAGGTCATGGAAAAGGTTTGGAAAATGGGAGAAGCAAGGGAGGAAAATTATAGGGACAGGTATATGACAAAATGAGTGTTTAACCTTGGAATGTTAGTGTCAGAGAAATTAAAAATCCTAAAACAATTTCACAAGTAGATTTGTGAGACTGAGACACTACCTTAATGCTGCAGTCCAGTTACTGTTGCAGCAGTTGCTTTCTGATCACTTTAAATTTCTGAGCTAACAGTAGTCTGAAATTAAATAAACAAATTCTTAAAAAACCTATTTAAATCTTTACCCCAGAGACACAAGTATTTCAGAGACAAGTGAAGTTGTCACATCCATATAAATATAAAAGACCTCCAGGATCTGTTCAGGGTTGTTTTACCTTCGTTGGTGATTAAGTGCTTTTTTGATGTTGTGGTTAGAAGAGAGTCTTATGTTTGGAGTCTGGCCCTTACACAGCTCAGGCAGAAACCACAGCCACTGCTGTCTCAACTAAAAAGCTTTCTCCAGTTAAGCATTCTTTTTCGGTGGAAGTACTCTTTGCATGTCACCCATCACCCTTCAATATATCGGCCATGTTAAGTCTTTCATTACAAGGTATCTTAATGTACCTTCTCTGAACCAGCCTGTGTTTTTCAGAGCAGTACCCGAAGAAAGGGAGAGAGACGAGTTTCTACACCAAAGAATGTCCCACATCAGTCTCAGCGCGACTCTTCTGTGTAGATACTCAGCCCCTACTCTCCTTCGGCAATGCTGTCCCCGTGTCCTCGCTGGGCCTAGTCGTCCACCCAGAGCCCCGGGGCCTCGGGCAGCGTGCCGCTGGCCTGTA
>NW_010538275.1:0-2458 GCF_000687285.1 Phaethon lepturus
ACCGCTACGGAGGGGGATGCTCGGCGGCGGACGGCACTATGATACCTGAATTTGCAGACTGGAGGCTTAAACGCACAAACCGCCCCTCGTTTCGCTCTCGCTTCTTGCTGCCCGGCAGCGTTTCATTTCTACCTCTGCACTTACGGGGAAGCGCAGTTGTGAACGTCTTCTCGCTTCAGCGCGGCGCTGCCAGGGGATAAAATGGTGGCTGCGTTGTCGATATTACGTATATGCACCTACGCATACAAACACGTTTTTATTATATTCAGTATTAAGTGACTGGAGGCTAAAGGGTAGGAGGTCTGTGACTGTTATTCCCATAACTATTAGACAGACCAGCTGAAATAAATTCTTTCTGTGCGCTGTGATTGAGATAAAACTCTGATAGAGCCTTCCTCTATCCCTGCTTGTTACAATGCATCCTCAGGAATTATTGCTATCGCTGTTTACTTTGAAGAACCCGAACATAAATATTCATCAAAATCAAATAAAATATGGGTTTTTAGATTGTGTGGTTTTTAGCAATGAAGGCACTGGGAGTTGTTAGTTTTGACATGTTTACTTTGCTCTGAGGCTAAATGTAAAATATAATACATTTACCTATTTTACATGTAAGCTTTTATTTTGTAATGTTGAGAGAATGGGTTACAACTGTAAAACATAAGTCACGAAAGGAATATGAATTAAATTATTCTTCTACTAAATTTCATAGTAGTAAAGCCAACAAAATTTTATGCTTTTTTGTAAGGTTTTGGTCAACAGTGCTGAGGAAGGCTGCACAATAAAATTTGTTGTAATTATTACAGGGGCCAAGTTGCAACACGGTGTCTCTCGTGGTCCTGGCTTGGGACTTACAATTCCCCCTGCACCACGTCAGGCACATTGAATCACCCGCCGGCAACGGCACGCGGGCCTTTGTGTTTCAGTTACAGCGATGCTTATGAGCCTCGGACCAAGGTAAGAAAGGCGAGTGGCACTTGGGGACTGTTTAGATAAAAAAAGAAGGAATAACTCTTGCCCCAAAGGTCTTCCAATCTTCTCTCCCCATTCCGAAGGGCGTTAATTTATGCGACTGTCATTACAGCAAGTGTTAGCCATCTGAAATAAGGCACGAAGAAGGATAATTAGTACTAATGGAAGTCAATACTGTTGCAATGAAAGGAAATGAGAACCATGCAGGATTGCGGGTTTCTTTAAGAGGTGTTTATAAACGTTAGGAGAAGGGTAGGTAGGATTCATCCCGCAGGGTCCTGACAGTGGCTGCTCTGAGCGACGTGGATGTTTCTGAAACACATTAAATTTGCTTTGTTCTTAAATATGCAACGGTAAAATTGTAAAATTAGCCCTTTATTCTGTCCTATACTACATAACGCTGCTTTATTTTGGATCACTGCAACCATTTAAACCCTGACTGTTTGAATAACTGCAGATTTTTCTCAAATTGTTGCCTTCGCATGTTCCCACTCACAGCCATTATGCCGACTTGCAGTGAGCCTTTCATGGAGCCTGACAGCTGGGATGCAGCAACCTGGATTTTTACACTGAAAAAGGTGTTACATCTTGTATGTCAGAAAAAGGCACAAGGACATTCAAAAATCCTCCTTTTTAAATTTGGACTGTTATCAAGGAGTCAGTGGCCGACACAGAATGAAGCCACTACACATTCTCAGTCACTCATTGTCGTGGTTTGGCCCCAGCCGGCAACTAAGGACCACGCAGCCGCCCACTGAGCACTCGCATTCCACGGCGCGGCTCCACGCCAGCGAGCCGGCCCCCTCACCCACTGAAAGTTTGAGAATAGGTTGAGATTGTTTCGGCCTCAAGACCTCTAATCATTCGCTTTACCGGGTAAAACTGCCCGTGAGCGTCGGCTTTGGGCGCCTCGTTACCAGGACACTCATTAATTTATTCTTCATCGCCAACTAAAGGGTCGCTGAATTATCTTTGTTCTTAGGATGTTTTAATAGACCTAAGGTTGGACAATAAATAACAACTTGAATAAGAGCTGAGAAGGATTTAAATGTTTAAATAATTGAAGAATGATCCGATCAGTGTTTAGAAAGACCAAACAAAACCACTCCGATATTCTTTGGCGTGGGCCAGAAACCTTTCGGGTGGTGAACCAGTTTACATGCTAATTTCTGGAATAAGCTTGGAAATTAACCGTTGGACTTTTTCAATAAGGCTTCCTTTAACACCTGGGATTTCACCCCTTGGCGTCACTGCTTGGCTACGCGGGTCCCGGTACGGGCACAAAGCAGGCGAGAGCGCAGTGGCAGAACCACGCTGGCGGGAGGGTGGAAATGCTTCTTGCAGGTTAGCGCTGGCTCCAGCGTGCGGGGAAACGCAGCTCGGAGGAAAGGCTTTGCCCACCGGCCGCGGCTGGCTCTGCTCAAATGCTGTGGAGGGCTCCGGGCCAGCCGGGAGCGGGGGGATCCCCTAGACGGGCCCCCGCGGG
>NW_010538275.1:2489-9538 GCF_000687285.1 Phaethon lepturus
GAGCGGTGGCATCCCCTAGACGTGTCCCTGGGTGACGAGAGCCTGCGTCGGTCTTGCCACGGTCGCTCCACGCCTGCCGGCACCGCCCGTGTCGGCACCTTAAGCCTCTGCTAAAGCATTTACTTCCCAGAAATCTTTCACGAAAATATACTACGACTCTGCTAGGTTTCGGAGTTTGTTTGGCAGGTGGGTTTGTTTGGGGGTTGGGGGTTGGGGTTTTTTTGCTTTGTTTTTACAAGCTATTTCTGGATTTATGAAGGGTTACCTTTGCACCTAACAGCAGGTGTTGAACAAAATCTTTTCTGGAAAACACATATATGGACAAGAGTTTAAAAATGCAAAATTCCATGTCTGTGTATTACTAATATTAAAGTTATTTAAAGGATTTACAAAGCCTGTTACCTATAGTATTCTATTGGTTTTTCAGACCTTGTAAAGCTTTGGTGACAACTGAATTTAAATTGTTCCACTGCCATGGGGAGGCACGAATTGCTGGGTCATCTCTGAAGACCGTACTTCAGGAAGGAGCAAAAATATTTTGGAGTGATAATAAAAGCATATTCCTTTTCAGGCACATTTATCCACTGTTACAATTACTTCAAGCAAAAAATATTCTCGGTGGTGTGGAAGCTGACTACCAATATTTCAAACTACAATTTGTTTTAAAAATATGATTGATGTTTTAAGCCAATGATGCCTTAGGTTTTAAAATGATGCTGCATTCCTTTCTTAATTAAGCAGGTTTACTGGTGTTGGTAAGGGAAGCTGAGCTAACATTCAGCCTAGCACTTCATGATTAATGGTGCTTCCACGATTTTCTGAAGTTTTGCAATGTACTTGACACAGTAATCATGTAGGTAGCTGGAACATTGTAAATTAGGTGCTTAGTAATTTATGGAACAACATAAGTAAAAATTGTGTTTGTGAATACTTTAGAAATCTTCATGGAATAAAAATTGTTTTCCTATTGGGTAGCAGTTCTACAAGGATACAAAATATATTTTGCAGCACTACATCTAGTGTAATTCTAGTATAAAATACTTAATAACTTAAAGTTTTATTTTTGGTAAAATGGATAGTCAGCGGTGGCTGTTGGGAGAGGAGAGGGTTCAGATCCCTGCTCTGACTGAAACAGCGTCCTGGCAACACCGGTGGCGTGACGACTGCTCTGGGCAAGTCTACACCACAAACCAGAGCGAAGTAACGACACACCAGCTGAGCTGGCACATCCTCATGGTGCAATGCAGCGCCTGGCAAAGGTGCTAACTCCAGAGCGAAGACTGGCCAGCCCTCCTCCATGCTCAGCTGAAGCAGCAGTGAGACACACAGACAGAAATGGTCAGGCAGTGCTGCAGCATGTAGGCATACATTCTTGCCCCCATTTGATTTTGATGAATTTTGTTTTTCCTAGTAAGTGGATCTTCAAAATAATTTAATGAATCTATGTTTTAAATTGTTTCAGAAGAGCTCCAGGTAACAGTACTCAATAGCACTGACTACAGAGGTAAAAACAAGTAAAGCTAAGACTAATATCAGCCTCAGCCCTATATTTCCTTTGAATTTATCTGCACCATCCTCTCAAATAGTAATGCAAATAAAAATGATTAATGCAGGAAAGGCAGTCGAACTGCTGACTTCAGATTTTACCTCATTCATCATTTTTTCATCGGTCCTAGTAATAGGAAAACCATATCAGTGAGTTACTTATTTTGGTGGTTTTTTTAATCAGTCTTTAGAAAAAAAAGCTGAAATGAGAAAGAATGAAGATTGTGCCTATGCATTCAAGAAGACACACACACAGAGTCTATCTCCTGGAGAGAGATGTTTTAAAGGAAAGAGGATCCCAGAGGAGATGCATGATCTATTGACTCAGTAGTGAAAGACGGTGAGGGAAAAAACCACCACCTTTCTTATAGGAACAGGCTGCTCAGGCAGTACTGGACTCGTCTTTGTGCTAGAAGAAGGTATGTCATAGAGTACAAACTCTGTCTTGAAGTAACCCCACAGACAGTTTACCAGACAGCTCATTAAAATAGGGTATGCCAGAGTGCTATTGCAAATGCCTCTTGCATAGCCATTCAGTCCAGAGAGTTTTATCATGTTTCTGCACTAAGGCTACTGCCGAAGCAAAAGGGCAAAAAGACTGAATTCTTTCTGTGCTCCATATTAGGCATCCCTGTAATCTTTGTTTCCTTTCAACACATTAAAAATTTCATGATAACTTTATTAATCAAGTGCTGTCCCCGGCTGGTTTTGCCCTCCAAGAGGGGTGCCTCCCTGGCAAATCTGTGTAAGGAAAATGTTTGCAGCCTTGAGATTTTGTGGCCTTGGTTTGGCCATTTTTTATGGCCATTTTCTGCTCCACCACAGATACAACCTCTAATGTCAGCACGGTATAGAGAGTGGAAGATCACACCCCCACCCTCATCCCTGCCTTCCTACTCCCCTCCACTGTCACAGAAGTCGGTGGTACTTATATCATGCGGATCCATCCCTTCCTGCACCTCCAGGAGACAATGATGAAACCTTCCAGTGCTCTTAAATTCTGCTTGGAAAAGCGATGTAGCTTGGCCAAGACTGGAATGGCGAAGGGGTGGTATAACATAAATTCTCCCTATACTTTTAAGATAGACTGTGCGTATCTTAAGCCTTTGGTCTTAGCTCTCATCTCTAAGACAAATTCCATCTTTTCTGCATTGCTCACTCAGCTTTTCTTCAGTTCAGTGATTTGCACATTGGTTCACATGAAGAAATGAACATTTTTACTGCTTGGTTTGAATTTAACCAATGAACTGAGCAGTGAAGAGAAATTGCCTATATGCTCTCTGAAAGCCAGTACACACAGGCAGTAGGCAACTGCCTGACCAAACTAGACTTCTACTTACCCGGTCTTTTTAAACCAAAAATTATCTAAAAGTGTTCATTAAATTTTTAGATTATGGTTTAGTGATCCATCAATTGTATTTATTATATGGATCACTTTTATTTTGAATATCTGTGTTCTATACCAGTCTGTAGGAATAAATAGCAATTTTTTGTTTTGCCAGAGAAAATGCATATCATATTTTAAACAGGTGGTTTCTTTTCATATAAATTACAGTTGTAAATACTGTATTTTTCAAATAAATTAAAAGAATACACACTGAACTGGAGATCCTGGTGTGATCTGAGGCATAGGATGGACTTACTTCTATTCGTGCGTTAGGAATCCTACTTCAAAATACTTAAAGGTTTTTCCAAACATTTCCAGCCTTTTTTTTCCACAATTTTTCAGTTTGTGCATGAACATGCACTTGCAGGTTAGCTGCAGTGGCACTCAACAAAGGAATCGAAACAGAATAACAGTGAAAAATGCTATTTCAGAAGCAAAACAAATAATACCAATTAAAATACTTGGGCTGTGTGTTGAAGTTCTGCAGGCATCTTATTGCATTTCTGTGTCTGTTAGAAAGCTGGTGTGAAAAAAGACTATGGCTAGCTTGCTTCTCTGCTCATTTCAAAGGACTGAAATGTGCAAGAAAACTACCACTGTTTCAGTAATTACTGAAGATAATGTAGCTTGCATCTTTGCATGTAAAGACAGTTTGATTTGCCAGTAAATTATAATAAAGTGGGCTCGGTTCTTTAGCTAGAAAAAAACAAGACTGGTGGGGAGAGCACCAAAAGCTGTGGAGGAGTTAAGACTGACTTTTTATTCAGTTTGTAAAATACGAAAATTAAAAAAATGTCATTCATGTAAGACCAATTTATACAAGCACAGTAAGTTAGCAATACTTGCATAAATTACCACAAATGGGATAGTTTTCCTACATCTTACTTCCCCCTACAATTTATCCTGAAATTAAATCTTTAAGATAAACTTGTTCTGAGCATGTGCATTAAAAAAAACACCAAACAAACAAACCCCTCAAACCCCTCCCAAACCATAACTTTCCTAAAACTCTACAGTGTTTGTCATCAGTAATTCTTTTAATAAAGATTTTACAATCTTCATTTCCTTACATCCATTAATATAATGGTTCCCACACACTATAAAGGAGAAAGGCAGTGCAAAAACAACAAACCATAATGAAAACAAACCACAGAGACCTAGAATTTAAATGTAAGAATATGAATTATCATTTCACTTTGCCACAACACTCCAAGTTATTACTATTCTTAAATGGAATAAAAATTAATGAGAGTAGGTTGATATTAAATGGACTCTTCGCATACTTTGTTGGCAAGAGTTTCAAAGCTAAATGTCAAGTGATGGTTTACTTGTAATCAAAATATTTTATGTATCAAGTGAGAACATAAAAACGTATCTTAAATACTAAAGTAGCAATATCTATGTAAAAAACAATTTTAAAAGCAAAATACGTATAACTGAAAGCAGTGCTTATCTATGCTTAAGCCTGGCTTTAGCATTTATCACAAATTTCTTTCCTGATTAAACATATTGTTTATTTTCTTTTGGTACCTCCTAAAGTAAATTTTCAGGTTATTTTATTTGATGCCTTTGTTTGTAATATTGTTTGTTTCTTCCAATAATCTGAATTGATTTAGCATAACATTATGATGTGCTTGTCATTGTAGAATTATTATGTAAAGAAAGATTCTTGAAAGAATTTGAAAATGTATTTAAAATATTTATGGTGTGGACACAGTTCTTTTCAGGCTTTCTATGTAATCGTGCCTTTGTTTGCGTTTGCTGCAAGCTCCATACTACTACATCTGCCACATATGTTGAGAGAAAACACTCCGTTGTGAGACTACCGGCTTATCTAAGAGGATGAAGTAATTTAAAATAATAATATATCTACTACACTATAAAAGTTAGAGAAAAACTTGTTTACATTTCTGAGAGTACACCATTTACCCATTTTTGAAAATTTCAACATTCTGCCCTACACCAGGAGGTGTTTCAAAAGAAGTAACAGTTCTAAAAAGCTTTTGTTTGTGTATTTTTATTTTTCAGCATAAAAAATAAGAACATGGATAATATTAAACTTGCTCAACTATTAAGAGCAGTTCATAAATATGGAGTCAAATTCCTGCAGAGGAAGCATAAAGAATATTTTGCACACGTAAAATCAACTGAAGAACAAGATACCTTTTTTTTTTTTTTTACTTTTGAAGACCTTTCTTTCATCAGAAACTCTAAGCTTCCTCAGTCGGATGAAAATTTCCCAGCCTGTTTTGCTATTGCCAGATAAGACGTATGCCCAAGACTGCCCTATGTGTGATATTCAGCCACGCTGGAGGCAAAGGGAGTTCTGCCATTGATTTTTCACTAAAACCCAAAATGCTACTGCCTTTGCAGTCTGCCATATTATATGTAGCACAAGGGGTTGACAGCAATTGTTGCCAGTTTCAGCAACAATGACAGAATGATAGAATAGTTCGGGTTGGAAGGGACCTTCAAAGGTCATCTAGTCCAACCCCCCTGCCATGAGTAGGGACATCTTCAGTTGGATCATGTTGCTCAGAGCCTCGTGCAACCTGATCTTGAATGTTTCTAGGTATGGGGCATCTACCACCTCTCTGGGCAACCTGTGCCAGTGTTTCACCACCCTCATGGGGTAAAATTTCTTCCTTAGATCTAGTCTAAATCTACCTTCTTTTTAGTTTAAACCACTACCCCTTGTCCTGTTGAAACAGGCCCTGCTAAAAAGTCTGTGCCCATCTTTCTTATAAGCCCCCTTGAAGTACTGGAAGGCTGCAATGAGGTCTCCCCAGAGTCTTCTCCAGGATGAACAATCCCAGCTCTCTCAGCCTGTCCTCATAGGAGAGGTGTTCCATCTCTCTGATCATTTTTGTGTCCCTCCTCTGGACCCACTCCAACAGGTCCACATCTTTCCTGTGCTGAGGGCTCCAGAGCTGGACATAGGACTCCAAGTAGGGCCTCACCGGAGCTGAGTAGAGTGCCAGAATCACCTCCCTACACTTGCTGGCAACTCTTCTTTGTATACAGCTCATACGGCTGACCTTCTGGGCTGCAAGCGCACATTGCCGGCTTATGTCGAGCTTTTCATCCACCAGTACCCCCAAGTCATTCTCAGCAGGGTGGCTCTCAATCCCTTCATCCTCCGAGCCTGTACTGATACTGGGGGTTGCCCTGACCCAGGTGCAGGACCCTGCACTTGGTCTTGTTGAACCTCATGAGGTTCACATGGGCCCATTTCTTGAGCTTGTCCAGGTCCCTCTGGATGGCATGCCATCCCTCAGGAGTGTCAACCACACCGCTCAGCTTGGGGTCATCTGTAAACTTGCTGAGGGTGCACTCGATCCCACTGTCTATGTCATTGTTGAAGACATTAAAGAGTACTGGTCCCAATACAGACCCCCGAGGGACACCACTCATCACCAACCTCCATCTGGGCATTGAGCTGTTGACCACTACACTCTGGATGTGACCGTCCAACCAATTCCTCACCCACCCAACAGTCCACTCATCAAATCCATATCTCCCCAATTGAGAGAGGAGGTTGTGAGGGACCATGTCAAAGGCCTTAGAGAAGTCCAGATAGATGACATCTGCAGTTCTTCCCTTGTCCACTGATGTGGTCACTCCATCACTGAAGGCCACTAGGCTGGTCAGGCATGACTTGCCCTTGGTGAAGCCATGCCGGCTGTCTCGAATCACCTCCCTGTCCTCCACATGCCTTAGCAGGAGGTTCTGTTCCATGATCTTCCCAGGCACAGAGGTAAGGCTGACAGGTCAGTAGTTCCCAACGCCCTCCTTGTTACCCTTTTTAAAAATGGGTGCAACGTTTCCATTTTTCCAGTCACTGGGGACTTCACCTGACTGCTGTGACTTTTCAAATATGATGGAAAGTGGCTTGGCAACTGCATCAGCCAATTCTGTGGGGGACTCTGGGATGCATCTCGTCAAGAATTGCAGGGTGGCAACCAGTCCACAGATTGCAGGGATGCTAGAATTTTCTACCAAATATTTCTTTTGGAATAGCCATGGTTTTGTATATCAGAGGATTAATAATTAGAAGTGGTACGTGGAAAACTAATTTCAGTGTTCACAAGAAGGTGAAATTAGAGAAAGGGAAAGA
>NW_010538275.1:9548-52527 GCF_000687285.1 Phaethon lepturus
AGTTTATGCCTTGCCATTAGAGCAGGAAATGTGTTCCAAAGAGTTTCAACATTAATTTAAATTATGCTTTGGGGAAAGGACACCTTAAAAACCGGCAAAACTCTTGTTACACTTTGCCAACATTAAGGAAATAAGCTTAACAAAAATACAAAAATAATGAAACTAAAGAAAATAATGAAACAAAAAATAATAAAAATATTGATTGTCTTTTGTGTCTGAAAGTTACTGGTACGAGCAGGGAAATGCTTGATAATCAGCCTGCCAGTTACCCTCTGACTAAGCACAGCCACTCGGTGGGCAGTATCTTTTCCTACCCAAGTCTAGGCGATGCAACTCTGGTCCCATTGTGGAGCCCCCAGTGCAAGAAAGCAGAGATAAAACTGTCCATTAAAAACACTAAGCACATACAGGGCTTAGCAAAGACTAATCTAATTTGTAATAGGAAATTCAAATTCTCCGTTGTTTTTGTGTCTTCAATTAACTTCTGTTGATCCTTTGCCTATCCTAGTTCACATGGGAAAAAAACCCAGACAGACCCCACACCTGGATCGAGCAGTCGGGAATATTGAAATATAATCTAGAAAAAAAAGGAAAAATGGGGGTTTAACTCTCTTCTGCTTTGGTTAATCTGAATTAAACTTCTCAATAATAATATATTAACAATGCCTGTTTTTAACATTGACATAAACAGCTTATAAGACATTGTCTATTATTTCTAGTTTTTGTAGGGAATATGTATTCCCCTCAATAGTAAAAAGGATTAAAAATTTCAAGTAATCTTTTCCACAGCATCTCCATATTCCTCTTCCTTCCAACATTACAGTTAAGATTAGTATAAACTATTTAGAGAAAACAGATTAGGAAGAATCGTATTAGAGAAAATCCTTTGTCCTCCATAGAAGTCACTGTTGTCAATGGGGATATCTGAATGGGACATTTCTGCTGAAAGTTTGCTATGGGGAGAATGTGATACAATGGTTACTTCCTTCCTACTACAGGCTTTCAAAACCTGTAGTTCCCATCTTTCACAACCTCAGAAATAGAAGTGCTTTCCCATATTTGTTTCATAATTAATCTTTTTATGGAACAGCACGTCTCTGACATTTTAAAATGATTACTTTAATTTTTTTTTCCTCTGAATAATTGCAAACACACCATTCTGTTCAACCATTTCTGACTTGAAACACTTTAATCCTACTGGAATCTAACTGAAATCTACCTTAATTCTGAGGTTCGAGCTCTACTTTTCCAAGGGGCTGCCATAGTGCGGACTGTAGGCTGGGTGCTCCTGCTCCGCAGGGCTGCCCGCGTGTGCTGCAGCAATTTGCAAAATGCACAGTGTATGACAAAATCTGGGCAGCGGACTGCATTCCTTAAAAAGAAGCACTTCAAAGAGTGACGTTGGTAGCACATGCAAACATTAATGTCTATCCAATTAAACTTAAGTGAATATCTGTTAAAATGATAAATGTGTCATTCCTCTCAGCAAAGTAGAGTGAATATATATAAAATGCCCATCCAAAATAAGAAGATGTAAGACAGTAGCAAGACAAAGAGGCTTTTGGTCAATGGACAAAACAGGTCATAATGGATGTTAGTTATTTTTCCTGAATCACAATAAATTGTTGATTAGGATTCTGTTTTCCCTCTCATATTTTTATTTCCTCACATTTTATATGAGTATTCTGCATGAAAGTGACCTCTGCTTAGCTCTGGGAAAACTGTTACATAACATAAAATGTTTGGTCTGTCTTTGGCACAGCCCCGAGCAAAATGTGGTGTAAAAGCTGTACCATCTTAGAAGTAGTTTCACGTAAAATTCAACTCCACTTTGCTTCCTTATCACTTCAGGTTCATGACTTCTACTGTCATTAATTATGATGCATTCCTCAGGTGATCTCTGCCATCCAGCATTCTGGGGACACAGAAGGTTGACACCACCCATTCTTCACCCTCCCTTTCCTACATATTTTGCTTAAAAATGAGTGGCTACACAACATGCCCCTACTACGGCACAGTAAGATATTTGCAGAGGGCCATATGAGATATATTACTTTTTCTGCTTGCATAGGCTTATTGTCTGAACTAGAATCTAGTCCCAAAGATTCTGGAAAAATTTTAAAGTCCCATGTAATATTCTTCACTCTCAGCTCTTCTAAAACAGGCCCTGAAGCTCTTGGGGGATTTGCACGATGGTCAGATGTGCTCTGTCCAGAATGTGTGGTTTCAAGGTAATGAATATTCATGCCTGGGCTTCCTTGCACTTTAGTGAAACAAAAACTTCTACTGGCAAGGTTTCCAGTTTCTGATGCACCCAGCGGACGTGATATTTGTCCATATAGTGGCAGTACCAATTAAAAAAAAAAAAAAAAACCACATAAGAATTGTGGTGCTGATCTTTTAGTCACTTGCAATGAAGCCATCTCCTGGATTTACTGAATGGTTGCCTTCCCAAGCCCAGGGAGCTAGCATTTCATAACTGTTTTAAAGCCTGATACAGTTATTTCAGGGTTGTTGATTAAAACTTACCAAAGTTGTTTCTGAGAAAAAAAAAAAAGCATTTTCAAGGTTAGAATGTATTTTGAACCTGTCAGCTTTGGCAGTCTATGGTTAAAACATGGTGCAACAGGAGAAAATTAATTTCCAACCCTTGGAATGATGCTTGAGACACAGAGCAGAAACAAGCAAGTCTGCATAAAGGTTGATAAGCTTTCTAAATCCTGCAGGGTTTCTTGTACATCACTGTCTTTTTAAAAGGTTCATTTAAGCAAGTAATTTAGGGTTGTGAGCTTTATTTTTTCCTCTCTAAATATGCGGTCTGATGAGTTTAAACAGTAGCACAGTGCTTCATGTCTTTAGCCACACCAGCTTAATCCCCTCAACTCATAAACACACACACTTCCTCCAATATTGTCCATTTTTTAGAAAAGTCCTCTCAGAAAGAGTGACAGGAATTCCCTTCTTGTTAACCTTTCTGCATCTTCTCATTGACCCTTATGCTAGTTTTCTCTTTCTCCTGACTCTCAGTCCTCTAGGTTGGGGAACATTGTCTTTGTTAATTTACTCTGTATAGTACTTAGTACACAAGGGCTTTGTTGCTAAATCTGGAATTGCCTCTGTGTAAGGCTGTACTTACACAGTCCTTGCTCAGAGTCATATGACATTGACGGCAGTACCACAAGGCAGGCTGGAGGCTAAATGTGCTGCCCATCCGTCTGGCCCTTGGGACTACATGCAGACCACTCTAACTAATATTTTGGGAAAGAAAATGTTGGATATGGATGGTGCCTACAGTGTCCTCCAAGGCATATTTATCTGCTGCATGACCACACTAGGATTCCATGCAGCCTCTAGCTACCAGATCTATCTTGTCACTAATGATGTCGGGCAGACGAGAGATGTCAGAGTTTTCCCTGCAGGAGCCCAGAGCCCTGAGGACATGTGCAGGAAGAGCAACCCACATCTAAGTGACATGAATGCAGGCTGAATTCAGGAGGTTTTTAAGAACTGTGGAGAAGCCTGAGTTTTGCTCTCAGTAGTTGCCAAGAATAGTTGCTCCTAAGGGTGCACTGTCATGTGCAGTGTCAACACTGCTATTGGTCACAAATCATATTCCTCTCGTGGATGCTGGACAATCACCACTGCCTAGGCCAATTCAAAAGAAGCTGTGGAATTGGCTCAAATCTGCACTGATACATTCCCACAGGAGGGGATGATGACATTATCAACAAGGAAATAAGTGAATGAGGTCAAGGGAATGCACCTGATATAAGGTGTCTAGCGCACAAGATACCAGGGAATTTTTTTTTTATTACATTATATACATTGAGATAGGAGGATAGAGTCCTCATGGACTGTAAGCATGGGTCCTTCCTACTTCTCTGTACCTACATTGCTGAAGTGCCCTCCTGGCATCTCAGTGCCCACTTCCCTCCTTCCCAAAAACCTCTTACTGTGTAGTCAGAAGAGTTGTCAGAGATTTTGATCAAATAGAGGTAAATGGTATCATATGGCACAGAAGTTCTGGATGTAACCATCCAGTATTTCTAGAAAATGCTCCCTCTTTAATCATGGCAAAAGGTGGACGTGAGGCCAACAAGGCTATTTGTGTGTTTTCTTGCAAGCTGCAGGAAACTCCAAAATCTCACACTTATAAGAAAGCACATTATTTACAAACAGTGTCAAAACTAATGGTCACCTAGAAGAACCATAGTGGTAACTAGAATTTATCACTGCAAGCACTTATTGGTATCTGCTGAAAGCCACATCTTATAAATGTGAATTTGAATCTTACTACCGTTTATTATAATATGTGGTGGTTTATTAGCAACTAATTGATCCTTCTTCTACTTCATATGCTCTGAACTGGGCTTTACTTAGCCAAGAATAGGACTAATTAATTGCCTTGTTGTGTGATCACAATGTAGTTTTGTAATATTTTTCCAACTATCCTATGAGATGTTTTTTCTATACCTGGTCTGTACATTAAGGACAATATATGTTAATGAAATAATGCCTTTGTCATACATGAACTAGTGACACCAAGCCTTTGTTCCTCAAACATTTGAAAATTTTCCTATAGCTCATCTCATGGAAGATCTATGACCTGTCAAACAAAAAGAGCCATTCTTGATTTAGTAGCGTGGCAGCATTAAGTTTATATGCAGAATAAGGCCACGGGGTGAGTATTACTGGCCTGGGCTCTACACAATTATAATCCAAACCTCTGGCAAAATTACTTGTACAGGTTCAAGAAAAAGATGCAAATATTTTCCATTCCAGCTGGCAAAATTATCAACCCATGACAATGGGTGTAAAATCTTAGAAACTGTCATCCTGAAAACTCATTGCCTAATGCGGTGTTCTCTTTTGATGCAACAAAAATGCATCCACTGTGTAAACATCATTATTGTAGACTGTTTATTTTAAGTAGTTTATTCTTTGTCAGAAAAGACATTTCAGGGCACTCATGATGCTTTAGAGGATATCAAAACTCTAAGCAGATGTAGATTGCCAAAATCATATTACCTTTGAATGCCTGCATCAGGAAAGTCCCCATAGGCTATGACCAGTCCAGTCCATTGTACCAGATTGGGAAAAGAAGTGGGAGAGAACAGCAGTCCTAGGGAGGACCTGAGCCACGAAAGCTGCTGTCTTCTGCTGTCACCTGTGTGCATCTGGGACTGTAGCCCTATAACCTGTTGCTTCCCATCACAGTTCTGAGCAGCCCATAGAAGAGGCCACGTTTCACCTTGATTCATTACTAAGATCCACAAGGATTCTGGAAACACTGTCCCTGTACTCAGGAAATTTATTATCAGTTTTGGACTGCAATGTATTTTGCCTTTGGATAAAGGGTAAACAGCCATGCATGAGCATGAGACCCGTGTCAAGTTTTTGATGCTGTCACAAGATGCTACTGCCTTGAAAAAAGTAAGCTGGCAGGAAAAGACAGGAGGCATATGGAGCTTAGCCTCTCTGTGTCAAGCATAAATCCCAGGGATTAGTGAGAGAGCGCTAGTCCTTCTTCCTAAAATCACTGGCGTGTGTATACATAGCGATACATGTGAACACACACTGGTTCTGTGTTTCAAAGGGCAGTGTTAAGGTTTAGGTAAATGATATCGATATGTATGAAGACAATAACTGCATGTTATACTTTATACATAAATTTTCTATTACCATTTTCCTAGAAGCCTGAGGAAATAATTTTCAAAACTGTCCTTTTTGCCTTTACAAGATGAGCCCTTGCAAACCACCACCGCCAAATGGAGTTACTTGCAGGGACATGTAGCTCGTTTTAAAAATATAATACAACATTTAGGTTCAGATTTTCCATGAGAAGAATAAACTGTCCTTCATGTACAATGATTGACAACTCTGTAAAATTACACTATAAATTTACTTAGACTAATACAAAAATCTGTGAATACGATCAAACAGGAATTTGACAAGTCCATAGAAAAATGTTTGTAATTTACAGAAGCTAAAAGCGATTAATGAAAAAAAAAAGCAGCTAGCTGACTTCTCTAAAATTTATAGAAAGTTTTAGAATATTCTAAAACATAACAAGTGCAAAAGAGCTGAAAGCAACCAGGACTGATAGTTTTTGCCAATTTACATGGAAGCACACAGACATTCAATTATCAGCTATAAAATCCCATCCTGCTAAGACTGAGTATGATTCTATAGTACTGACAGGTTTTTTAGGTCCTGAACACTGTAGCTATGACTGAATGCAAAAGGATTCATAAACACATGGTCATTCTGAAAAAATTTTCAAATTTTGTTTATAGAAAAAAAGAAGTATTTAATTCAACAGCAATAGGCAAAAATTGCATTTGCATTTTTATCATCAACAGTGTTGGGTAGGAGTTACTTGACAAGTTGTCGTGGTTTAACCCCGGCTGGCAACTAAGCACCACACAGCTGCCCACTCACTGCCCCCCCGCAGTGGGATCAGGGAAAGAATCAGAAGAGCAAAAGTGAGAAAAGTTGTGGGTTGAGATAAAGCCGGTTTAATGGGCAAAGCAAAAGCCACGCACGCAAGCAAAGCAAAACAAGGAATTCATTCACCACTTCCCAGCAGCACACTCATCCATCTCCAGGAAAGCAGGGCTCTATCACACATAACGATTACTTGGGAAGACAGATGCCATAACTCCGAATGTCCCCCCTTCCTTCTTCTTCCCCCCAGCTTCTTCGTCATGCTGAGCATGACGTCATATGGTGTGGAATATCCCTTTGGTCAGTTGGGGTCAGCTGTCCCAAGTACATCAGGTACTACACTACCCAATACATTCTCATTAACCACAACCCCTCTTCCCATCCTTGGATGTAATACACAGATATCATTCCCTTAGTCTATGTACCACCTCTGTAAAATGTCCGTAAAATGTCCACAAAATGCCCCTTGAGTTCATTTAGTCCATGATTGAGTTCATTTAGCTCCATCTGTTGTGATTGTCACTCAGGACAGGAGAGGTAATGTTTGCATGGAGTTTCTGGGCACTAAAGCCAGCTCAGGTCTCATCACTGCAGCACTTGCACTGCTTCTTGTAAGGCTTGTCCTCCACTGGTTCAGGTGGTCCCTGCTACAGTAAGCCCCATAACATGCAACTCAAATTGTGGGTTACAACGTAAAGGTATTAAAATTGTAAAGGTATTACAATCTCCACCCCTGGTCCCTTTGGACCAGACCATGGGGTTTAATATTGCGATGAACTCCTCCTCTTGCACCTGCTCTAGCTTGGACTTATCTACAGACTGCAGTCCCTTCGGGGTGTATCTGCTCCAAGTGGACCCTGATCTATGCGCCTCAGTCTCTCCAGGGATATACCTTCTGCAGCATAGACTTATCCACAGCCACAGACACTTCGAGATATACCTGCTCTGATGTGGACTTATTCATAGCCATGGATGCTTCAGGGCATCCTGCTCCCACGTGGATTCATCCACAGGTCCCTTTGACTCAAGTTCACACTGGAGCTCCAGCCTGTCCAGTACAGCGGCACAGAAACAGCAGCGATGCCCTGGCCATCTGCCAGCCCAGGCCCATGGCCATTGCTGTCATCAAAATGTTCCCAGGCACAGCAGAGCCAGATGCTAAGCAGTGCAGCAGCGCGGCAGCAGCAAAAGCAAAAAGCAGCAACTAACGAGCACTAGACTCCAAGACACAGCAAGGCAAGCCAGCCCCACGGCAAGCACAGGAACCTGCCGATTAATAGCTAAACAGAGATAACACCTATAAATTCAGTTTAGCACTTTCCAGTCAAACCTGTCATTATCTTGAACCCTTCGAGCCCCACGCTGGGTGCCAAAAAGGATTGTTGTGGTTTAACCCCAGCCGGCAACTAAGCACCACACTCGCTCAATCCCCCCGCAGTGGGATGCGAGAGAGAATCAGAAGAGTAAAAGTGAGATAACTCACGGGTTGAGATAAAGACAGACAAAACCAGCACGCAAGTCATGAACTCACTTATGCTGCATAATCTCATTAAGAAATTAGTCTTAAAATTAATCTCACATATCTTTAAATTTGTTCTCATGTGAAACAGATTATTTTTATATGTAAAGCCTACATACAGGCTAAGGCACAGAATAATAATGCCTTTGGAAGCTGGAAGACAATATATCAAAAACAAACAATACACACAAGATTGCTGAGTCTATGATATTGTTATCTCAAGCAGATATGTCTTTCCTGGATGACAGTTTCTTCAGAGGTGTCTGATTCAGATGTTGGCCCAGAGCTTGGACAGATGAGCCTAGCTGTCATTCAGGCAGCCTTTCATCCCCACTGAGATGCTACGCAGCTCCCCAAACTTTCATTTTCTTCTTTCCTCTGCTCCAGATGTGAGACCAGCAGGTGAAATGGACTCTGATTTAGTGGAGGTGGTAAATCACCCAGAGTCTGTGCTGTCTGTGCCTCCTCCTCTTATCACAAAGACTCCTTGAATCAGCTTCATAGTCAATGTACAAAGGAAAAAAAAATGCATTTGCAAAAGTCACCATGCTGTTTTCTCAAGAGAGTTAGTAATAGGCTGCAGTTTTAAACAGATTTCTTACTGTTAGCGTGCACAGATTGACATGTTTTGTACCTCCTGTAAATGCTCGCTCCTGCGACTGCTACGCGTTCCTGTGAAAGGTCAGTGCAGATAAATGGCTGTATCTCTTCCGTCGATACTGTGCTCTTTTCAAGAATTTAAAACACGAACTTTCAGTCTTGGTAGTGTCAGAGAGTACTAATGGGAAGGTGGTGAGCCAGGGATGCTTCCCCCGTGCCTGCTCTCGGGATGCATAAGGCACCCAGCTCGTGGTGGGCACGCTCGCCTCGGCTCTGGTCTTTGCTGGAGTTCCTGCAGATACCCCAATGGCCTGGGCTGCCGTACGCTACTCCTTTGTGTAGCTGTTGGGCAACGGGGTGAAGCAACGTTCAGCTGTATTTAGTAGTGTCAGGTCTTACAGGCCTTTGGTTTAGGCCCATTACCTGCTTAGGCTGGAGTCCCCTGGGCTTCCTCCACGTCGTGTGATGGTCCAACCCTGTCTTCCTTTTTTTTTGGCTGTTTTTCTCAACAGATGTGTTCCAAGATTATTTTACCTAGAATGTTGAATTTAAGTACTTGCAATTATTTTTGCGAATACAAAAATGTCGCTGAAGGAAATGGCAATAGTATTTCACAGAAAATTTCATCACAGCAGAGAGAATGAAAAAGAGTGGCTATTCCTGACAAATGCAGGTGTGGTTAATTACTTTAATTACTCACCAAAGCAATGCATATGGGGTAAGAGATGAACAAACTGAGTTTACCTAGCATCATAATTTTAGAAACGCCTAATATACCTCAGAAGCACATAATTAACACTTCAAGCTACCTAGAAAGTTTAATATCTTGTCATTTTTGATTCATGTAAAACTGCTGCATTTATTAATCATGAGATTTGAGCAAGTTCCACATCAAATTCAAGTAGCTGAAAGCAAAGAGCCATCAGAAGCGTAAATAAATTAATGAGTACTATACAGTGATAGTTAGAAGGAAAAAACTCACTGGTCTTTTAACAGTGATAGGTTTGCCAGGTAGTCCAGAATAATCCTACGGTATATCTAGAACTAGAACCATATGATCTGCCATATGGTTTAAGGTTAAATAACAAATCCCTGAAATCTGTGTGTCAGATCCTCACCCTGTGACACGCTTCCCCAGATGCCATCTTGGACCCTGGGAAATATTCCCAGAAGAGTTTTTTCCTAAAGAGGCTGACAAAATTGTCATGAAAATTTTTCCTTCTGACTAATTAATTCTTTCTAGCAAAGAAGCTTCATCAGAAAATTCCTGTTCATTTCTAGTTACAGTAAACATATATAACAATTCAGAACTCAAAGGAAAAAGGAATATGGAGAATAGTATCATAAGAGAAATACAACTTCTTCTGCATATTTTTCTTGGGAATTCTATTTTCATCTGAGAGAAGACATAATTATTCTGGCATGCTGAAATTTTAAAATCCTGCTCAGTATAATTGTGTAGATATAAATATGCATACGTAGACATAAAATTAAAACCTTCCTAATTTTTTTCTTCTCTAAAGTTTGCTTCAAACTGTTGTTCTTTGTGTCTAAGAATGGCCATCGCATACAGACTGCAAAACACTGTATTTGCAGCAACTTTTTTTTAATATTTTTATTTATTTAGGGATTATATATCTAGGCATGTGCCCCTGAGGTTGAAGGAAATAGCTGGAGTTCCCAAGCAATTTTAAAGACAAAATAATTAGAAAAAGTGCAAGAACATGGCAACACCATTCTCATTTTGCATTTACATGTAAATTGGCATTCTACACTATAAAATAAACAACATATTAATCAACTATTATAAGAATATCTTAGCTATGGGATTTTATGCTGTGTCCTATCATGAAGATTAAATACTTGTAGTACAAAATGTAGACATGTTATTTTTTGTTTCAAGCCCAACTGATCAAATATTTCTAGATATAATATTGTTTTAAGCTACGGAGAGTGAAGATAATTTGTCTCTATGGTGAAATGATAGTATTTAGGTGTATGTCAACCTCTAGACTGGAGAGGAATAAAAACAACAATGACAGAGAATAAGAGAAACAACCAAGAAACAAGCAATTATACCTAAGAATGTATTTCCCAGGGATAGGAGAAAGCAGTAAAAAATACCACCTTCCAGGTAACTTAAAATCACCAGAGGAATGTGGACAGCAAAAAAAAAAAAAAAAAAAAAAAAAGAACAGAAAAAGCTGTTTTTACCATTCTGTGCTTCAAAATAAACAACTCATTTTATGATAAGTTTCTTTAATACTTCTGTTTGCTTCACAACATGCAGCTGTTTAATGAGTGATAACTTACATAATGTTCCTTACTGCAATATAATCATCAGACTGCAACAAAGAGCTATGGAGAAGAAAAATAGTCACAGAAAGATGAAAAACACACATGTTTTGTGAAGGAAGAAGATTTAAAAAAAAATTCAACAGGGATATTTGCATACAGAAGATATTAGTATGTGTTATGCTGTCCTTTTTCTTTCTTTTTCTATTTTTATTACCTCATTTAAATTAGGATTCAACCAAAGACAAAAAAGCAAAGAGACAAACAGGCTTCCAGAAACCTGTGTGTGTGCTTAAAATGATCTTAGAAACTATATGAACTGCTGTGATTGTTAATTCCTTGAAATCCATTAGCAATAAATGTAAAGTCAGGCCATCACATATGTAGCCTGGCATAGTTCCATTGACTTTTTGTCTTTGTTCTGTCAACAAACTGAACAATGACCTACAATGAGTCCTCAGGAAGTTGTTGAGTGTGCTTTCATGGTAAATTGCATAATTATTTCATTTCTTCCTGCCAAGCCCCTATATACTTATGTGTATTGTAGTGTTATGAAAGTGCACATGGCTGTGCTGTTAGTTGGAAGGAATTCAGATATCTAAGCAAAGTGCACCTTCCCTTTGTGTGAATTTTCCCTTTTTGCTTGTAGCAGACAAAAGCATATCTTCAATAAATGTGGATGTGAATGCGAATGAGTAATTGAATTTTCTTCTTTTTATTCTGCTCATTCTTCCAGAAATTTTTTCTATTGAGATAAAAAACCACATTCAAACTCATATTTTGTTAAAATAAAAGAAAACTTGGGCAATAGTGGCAAGTATGCATGAGTGGGTAGATTGTAATGCACAGATAGTAAGTATCAAAAAGCAGATAGGGTGGGTATTGTTGCCGCTTTTTTCTTTTCCCTAGATAGCATATATTCAACTTACATTTTCATCTTAAATGTTCTGTTCTGGCAAGGAATGGCTTTTTAAAAGAATTTGTTTATATCACTATATGGCTATGTTTTACCATAATTAACCAATCCATCAGTCAGATTTCAAGCTACTCTCATAAATTTGTTAGTATTATTTAATTGTTTGAACAATGCAAAATTTTCTTTCACAAGAAAACATAAGAACAGATGGGGGAAAAGGGTTAAGAATTATTCTTGACATGAGTGCAGGTTCTGGCTTTTCTGCATTATTTACCTGTGATTTTTCATCTCTAATAACAAGGATGCAACATTACTATGGAGACCAAATATCTTTGCAATTAATCTCCTTTCCTCAGAAATTTAGACTTCATCCATTTTACCCACTGAAGAGTGAAACTGAGAAGTGAAGATAGTGCAGTCTGCATCAAAGAAATAATGGGGAAAAATTATTCTCTCTTTCCCGAGGTATCCCTTGAAGTGTGCATGCTCATTGTAAAGCAAGATAAATCAGGAAAAAAAAGGGAAAGTAAAAAACTAGCCTCAGGCAGCCTTATGATTTATATAGGTTTTATATATGGCTATATTCTGTTCTGCTCAATAAAAGATAAAAAGAGTACAAAGCATTTGGTATTTCAGTTGGTTGTTCTTTGAGTGATTGTTCCCCACCACCATTCCCCACTCAAGGGAAAGGAGCAAAGGTTGGACTTCTGGAGGTATAACTCAGGATAAGAGACACTGAAAGCCAATGTGAAGAGAAATTTGAACAGAATTATTCCAAAGAGTGCTCGATTCTACTTTTTCTATAAGCAATTCCAACAAGGAAGAAATCTTTCTCGTTGCACCCAGAGATGTCACAGCCACTTTGATCGTTGTTATGCCAGTGCTCAAAAATCATAAGAAAAATGTAAAACTGAGAGCTACACAGTTTAACAGACAGTTTTTATTTGACTGGTGGGATTTGAGTGTATGAAACTTTACCTTTTTCTTAGAGGATGAATGACCTGATGACAAAAACAGGAGAACTTTAAAAACATAGAAATCAGGTTGCTGTCATATTCTCTCAATCCTTGTATTTAGGACGTTAAGAAAAATACCAGCTTAATAAAGCTCATTATAAAACACAGGCAACAGGGAAGGACAACACAAGTGATGGAGTCTCACGCTCTATACTTCAGTGGGTTCACAGTTGTGCCTGTAGCTGCCCTTGTTTTGTTAGTACAGCAGATAAAAGATCTGGAAAGAGATTTCTTTCCTTATCTAAAGACAGGATTATCTGAAGACATTAGCTTGCTTGTGCATACCTCTAAGGTTTTTTCAAGCTAAAATTATGAAGATGAAAATGCCAAGCTAAAATTTAACTTCTTTTCCTGCTACTCATTTTACAGCTACCTGATGAGGCATTTTTCCCCAGTAGCTTTCATCCAGTTCCTCAAAGGGGGTGTCTTGGCAAACCTCTGTAAAAGGAACAGTGCAAGATAATACACACTCTTTTCAGGGAAAAGCTGTAATGGTGTAACAACTGGTGTAACTGCTTCTGTTTGGGTAGCAACAGAAACTGCTATTAATTTTACTTCTGACTAGATAAAAAGACACAGGAAGTCTTTTCCCTTTGTGTTTTCTTTTTGACTTCTGAATCTCCCACTCTTGAAAGCTGGCATTCTTGCAGGGTTGGATCCAATAAGAAGCTTTGCCTACGAGCCTCTTTTCCAGCAACTGAGAAAAGTTTTTGGGGAAAAAGCACATAATCCAAGCCAGTAGCATCCTGAACAGGAGTCGAGTTTATCAAATTAGTCCCAAGCAAAGTAAGCTTCAAGCAGAAACACTAAACTCCCAATATTCTGGTGGTCACTATTGTTCAAAACAGAAAGATACACAGGTACTACTAAAATTCAGAATAACAGCATGAAGGAAAATACATCTCTCTCTATCACCACTTAACCTACAACGCAATCGGTAGGGTCATCTTAGAAACTCAGACAGATAGAAAATGAGCAATAAACTAGTCTGTGGGAAAATTGAGACACAGAATTATGCACACTAAGAAGACAACCGCTTTGTAATGCTACACACCGTCTGTTTGCCCTGTGCAGTAATACCAGTCATTTCCTCCCAAGTAGATTTTTAGGACCTGAACAAGGGTTAAACCATCCCCAAAGCTCATTCAGCTCCAAATGTTGTTGGGCATGTGTGCCCTAGATGGATCTGATCAGCAGGGTTAAGTGGCATAAAATAAGACAAGAAGAGGCAGAAGGAAGGATTGCTGATAGGTTGTGGGGTTTTTTAAGGAGGAATTGACATGAGGTGAGATGTTCTTGAAGAAAAGCAATAGGCTCTTTCTAGGTAAAAGCAAAAGAATAATTTACCCATGTACCTTCTTAAAAGAGAGCTGGAGAACTATCCATCATGAGGAAGGGGCAGAACAGAATGAGTGGAATAGAACAGAAATGGTTGGCAAGACCTTCTCCTGCACTAAGAACCGGAAAAAAGGCTACATCAACAGACTAACTTGCTACTTCTCTGAAGTTTGAGGGTTGAAATCTGTTAGAGAAATGGAAAGGTTCATACACTGTCTTCTTTGAGCTGTAACTAGGAAGAATAAGAGTCAAGAAATATTGAAAAAAAATTTGGTTGCTGACTAGCTTAGAAAAGAGAAGTGTAAATCCTGATAGTGGTTTGGGCTGATGAAGGGAAAATGAAGGTAGAATATATATTCTCGGATCATATTTATCTATCTATCTATCTATCTATCTATCTATCTATCTATCTATCTATCTATCTATCTATCTATCCATCTATCTATCTATCTTTCTACCCATCCAACCATCCATCCATCCATATATATATATGCATATATATATCAAAAATATATATACACATATATATACCTGCTATGTGTCCTCAGTTGAAAGAACAAGCAGTTAAGAGGCTCTGTTGAGAAGCAGCTGTTCAGACATTAATTTTATCTTAAAATCCTGTGATGTCCCAACTTTGAAGTGAAAATCCCTTCACCTATTACTACAGAAACATGAGAGGCTTGCCGTATTATGACAACTAATTTACACAGCTCAGATTTCTAAAAAAAAAAAAATTGTTCTTTAATATCTGTGTCTATATGGAAGGGAAGCTGAAACAAGGACTGGAAGGTGAGCATGTCCAAGCTTTTGTCCCTGTGCGACAATCTATAATGCCATCTTAAGCTATATCAAGAGCTTTTTATTGTGTGGCTGTCTCAGATCTTTGCACTATCGGGTCACAATGACTTTGACCTACCTGGTTTATAATGAGTCTGCTTGATATATTCTCCCATCCTGCAGACCCATGCCAGTCATTGTTTTTTGTTTTGCTTTAAATAAACTGTTGCTATCTTTAAATTGAAATATCAGATATATTTGTAGAACAGCCAGTTTTATGGAGGATGAAATTGAAGTAATCAACATCGCTATATGACCATATGCTAATAAATAAATGTTTAATTTACCCTGATTAAAAGATCAGAGTGCCACCAGCATCAGATTATGATGTTAATGCCCAGGGAAGTCCTAAAAAAAACAAAGTAGGGATGCTGCTGAAATAGTGGACAAACCTAGCTTTAAAAGGCCCAGCAGGCACAGCAGATCAACCAGGAGCAGACCTAGGTATCCAGGTATGATTTGCTTCTGTGATGGGTGCTGAGAGGCTTGACACACTGAAAACGCTAACGAAGACCCACAGTGGGTATATTCAGAGGCTGAAGGTCATTGTCATGTGCACGCAATACCGGTGTACCTTAGTGCTTTCAAGCAAATTTCTGGCTTATGTCTCTTTATACATTGGAGGATGCAGGACATTTGGTTTTAGTCTCAGAGTTACCAAAATTTACAACCAGCCCACTCAAAAGTTTTGGAAATTTGAAAAAGCCTAGATGGCCTGTTCATCTTTTTAGAGGTGTTGAATTCATGAGTGGGATTCAGTCTAAGATAAAGACTAAACATAGACGTCTAGCATGAGCTAGATGTAGTGTTACAGGCAAAGGAGATCAATATGGGCATTTGATACAGTAAATGGAGTATAATCATTCAACTGGTCAACTATCAGACGTCTATTTTAAAGTGAGTTGAATTGCTCTCTGCAAATCTACTCATTGCATTAATTTTTGTAACCGTCTCGCTCAGAGCTGCTGGTAAGTGACTTAAAGCTTTTTTATCGATAGCACCATTGTCATGCTTCCTTACTCATATCATCCAGACTCTCTTTAGGAGTTAATAAACGCATACATTCATCATCAGTTCCACTAATGGAAACTGAAGTCTAATTCCTACTCTAGTTTCAGCATTTCTGCGTATCACAGCACCTTATCTTCTCCACTCCTGCTTTGCTGCTTAAATGCATTCCTTTCCCTTCCTCCATTCTTTGCAGCACTTCTTCTGATGTAGCAATAGTAATTTCTCCTAAACTGAACTCCAATACAAAATATTTGGTAAATTGATATAAGATATGGGGTCTTCACAGTCCTATCAAAGGAAAGGAGAATGCACAAGACAAATGTGCCATCTATCCTGGCACACTAGGAAGCTCTGTAACACAGAACCTCCACATAACTCTACCTGTGATGGTGACATTGGGTGGGAATTGAATATAATCCATGGTGGGCATAGGAAAGCCCTGAGAAAGTCATCTTGCAGTCCCAGAGGCGATGTACTTGTACTGTATTGTTGGACAAATACAATGACAGAAATCCCCCAAAATAAATACAACCAGACAGTATAGATCATGAAAGGCCAGTTGTGGTTCTGCCAGTGGTGTTGCACTGATAGGTGTCACAGAATCTGTGCAAAATGGCTGAGGTTTTACTCATGAAACTCATTCTACCTGTGTTGCTGCTGTGCTCTGGCTCTCACCCTGAATTAATAAGAGCAGCTGCATTACCCATAACATGAGTGTTCAATATCCTACTCACCAGTCTGCAGGTATAAAACCCTACCTCCCTTCAATCTCCAAAAGATAACCAACTTTTCTCTAAGACTTCTCCTCTCAACCAAGGTTATCTCCATTTCTTGACTATTTCTGATTTTTCCTTTACATCCCTACTGGAAATTTGACCTGTCCTTCAAAATGTTGTGTCTCTTCTCATCCATACCCAGGTCTGTTCTCATTTCTCAATCTGCTATTTCTATGCTTGCCCTGTATTTTCTTTTAGCCCAAATATAATTTATTGGGATCAACTATACAGCATATGTTTTTCAAGAGCCTACCTTATGGACATCGCTGCAGTAGGTAAGAGAGGTCAATGCAAGATGTATTCTGGTAGTGTCTAATGAATAATTTCCTTCTAGCAAAGTCAACAGAAGAATGCTACTACTAAATGTCGGGTTTGTACCTGGCTGTTTGACGGCATTATAGTTGGGATATTCAATGATATATCTAGATGTTGAACTTTAACATCAAAAGCTTAGTCATCTCCACAATTAGGCAGCAGTGCATTTATGAAATTTCTCTGTATTTTAGAAATAATTTTCCTGCGTTTGACTATAGTGGGAATAATCATTGGTATTGTGTGACAGTTTAAATAGGGATAATAGAATCACACTCTTGACAAATATAATTAAACACTATTTTTCAGTGGGTACATCTTTCTGTATTTACATAAAGATTATTTACTTACCAAATCATATTTAAAGAGTATGTTGTTATCCTTTTCACATGCTCCTGAGTTAATCACTGTTGGATGGATTCTGAAACCTTGATTCAGGTTGACATGCTTAAACGTCAGTGAGACATCTTTTAAACTAAGGCTTTATCCATACTAAATGAAAAAAGCAGACCTTGTTTGTACATATAAAAAATGTCTATGCCAGACTGTTCTTTAGTTCCATTATTGTCAATACATACTAGTGGGCATATGTATAATATGCTTGAACATGTTGTCTTACAAGTATCTTGAATTCTGTAACTATATTTAAAACCATCGGAGTATCTTCATGCATATATTTAATATTCACTTACTTTATGCATAAATCTCAATTCTACATTCCATAAAACACTTTTTTGTCCTGTAAGCTCCCATTTGACATGCAAAAGCTGCAGTGTAAGTTGCATATGAGTGATTTTGTATTACAATGGTTTAAGCAGTATTACTTGCTTCATGTACCAGATGTACATTTAATTTGGCTGGTAAACAGAGGAGAGGTATAACCAAATTCAACCGTTCTGTGTACAGTACAGGAAAGATCTGTCCCTCCAGAGGCTGGTCCCTCCAGAGACCTACCTTGGCACTTAAGCGCATGTTGCCTAAATATTTAATGATGCTTGTTTGTGTTAATAAGCAACTGAACAGGCAAATTCACAGTAGTTAGAGTATGGACAATGTTTCTTATAATACAAAGTCCTTCTGCATCTAGTAGCACGTGCATTGGTAAAGACAGTTCTTCAGATCTACTAATTAACACAGAGGACCCTGTATCATTACCTCTTGTTCCTATTCCTGTCTACTAATGACACTCTTTGTATACTTAGAGAATCTGTCTCTGTATCTTCTTTCTGTTTTACCTATCTGTGTAAAAATACAGAAATATGTTCAACATCTGACTTTTAGTGGCACCAGAACATTCATATCCTTCTGAATCCCCATCTCTAATTAGGATGAGTGCAAAGAACTCTAAAACTTTCTAAATAATATGAAAATAACATAAATTATTGCAGTGAGTTGGCAATTTTAATGATTTTTTTTAATGATTGAGTCATCTGGCAATGTACTCACTCTATGATTAATCTTATTCTTGGTGCTTACCTGAAAAAGAATTACTAACTTCCTCACCTTAGTTCAGCAAAAGTATGATTTTTTCTTTTGCTATTTAAGATTCCCTCTGCTCTTATTGATTCATAGGGAATATCTTCAGATACATAGATATAGATAGATAAATAAATATAGGGTTAATGCTGAGCCTCATTTGGCCAAAGCATGTGAAATGCCTTTTCCTGCCCATTTTCTCAGCTTCTTTTCTGCGCAATATCCTAATAACCACTGAGGAGCTGACGGTTGTACTAAAATGGAGGAAATACTCCTTCTAATAGCATATAACTTATGGATGTGTGTGTCATCCATCGTGTATGTTTGCTTTCTGTTTCGATTGGCAATTGTGCCAGGCTTAGGCAATCTTTGGGTTTGCCATCCAGCGCGTCATGCATCAGCTGAGCGTGTGCTAGCAGAACTGCTGAGGGATGTTTCGGATTTCATGAGACATCAGCACAACAGCGAGTATTTTGTGTACACCCAAAAAATATATCTGCTCTCCTCTATACTCCCGAAAGAGACTGCAATAGATTTCTTAAATGTGCGTAAGAATTTGGACAGCCATCTTAAATACATGGAAGTAGCATTTTATAGCAGAGGCAAGAATGGGGAATAGGTGTCCTATTCCTGGGTTATATTCTTAATTATTGTACTCTCTTGAGCAATTAGCTGAAGGTACAAATTTTATATATATGTTCTGAATACTCAAACATCTCATTACAGGTACAGGTACCTGCTTTTGAACTGGATTGGATCCTGGCTGTAGGTGAAAACTACAGCTATATTTCATTTTTGTCCATTGTAAACTTTACAGGCACAAGAATTTTCTTCCAAAATAAATGAGATTACATTCTCTTTAAATGTACTTTGAAACTATGCAAATATTTAAGGTTATATTGTCAATCACTTTTACAATAGACCTATAGATTTCCTCTTCTCATAATAGTGAAATTACCATATCAATGACCAACTCTTCATTATTCTCTTAATGACCTGGATTCTTAATTACATTATTCTTAAAAGCCTTATTAACAAAGTTTCTCTCCCTTTCCACACTGAGACATCTAAAATGGATTTTTTTTATATTAAAATTGCTCAGGATGTTAAACTGTAATTTAAAACAACATTTTCAAGTTATTTATAGGGCAGTGTCAGGGGAAGAGGGCAAGTTTTTGTATTTAAACGCATGATAAACACTTTCCTAGTTTTACTGACATGTTCTGAAGACTGGCATCCAGAAAGATGGAAAAGATAGAAATAGAAGTGAAAAAACATAGTTTAAGGTTACCTTATCAGAATTTAACTTCAATTAGCTAAATTATATATACCAAAGTAATGTATACATATAATGATATTTCAACATAAAATTAAGGGTTAAAACATGAAGGCATAGTAAAGATATCTTTCTATTTAAAACAATATAAATAACCTTTCAGAAGCACCAAGCAAAATATTTATACAGTATGATTTTAAGAGAAAAGGAAAACGCCAATGTATTATGCAGGTTGATTAGCAGAGATACAATCAATCTGGCAAATCAGCAGGAGACTAAGAAAAATTCTGTTCTATTTATAGCAAGGGCTCCAGAGCAAGCTCTGCTCTTTTATATGAAGCAGCAAAATTGCAACTGCAGAACAAGCACTTTCTGGGATCTATGGCACTTGGCAGGAGATGGAAACTGGTTCAAGGCCAAAGAAATAACACCAAAGGTGCTGCTGTTGGGGAGAAAAGACAAAATGCAAAAGGTAGTAATGTACAAAAAGTGTAAAAGCATGAAATGTAATTTAAACCAAAGTGTGGAGAAGGAAGTTGTGCAGGAAATGAAATTTAAAATGGGCAGGCAGGTTTTGGGGCAAAGTGACAGCCAACCAGGCAGGCATGCAGCATATTCCCAGCAGCGAGCCAACAAAATTCTCCTGAGCCAAGGTGTCACAATATTTTCCATCAGTGAATTGCTGATATTCTGCATACAGATGAAAGATGCTGGTCTATAAAGTTTTTGGTTCCAGGTGCTGTTTTTCCTGAAATAACATGCTAATGAAAGGGGTGGCTGCTGGCTGAGCTGAAAGCAAGTCCAAAACTGTAGAGGTCACAGCCCGTAGGCACACAGCAAAGGTTATTCCTGATTCCACTAGACCTCAGAGGTTAAAAGTGGGGCAGCAATAGCACAAAATAAGTAGATGAACAGGGTGCCACCCCAGCTTCTGATGTTCTGATATTTGATTTTTTCAGTGCAGAAGCAGCCACATAAATCTGTTCGCCATCCTTCCCGAAGGGGGTTAACAGATTCATTAGTCAAAAAGTAATTGTTTGGGGGAATCTTGAAATGCAGCTCAGATCTGAGTGCACATATTGTTGTTGCCATTGCCCTCTTTGAGGTTGGTCCCAAATACAAGGTGCATAAATTAAAATTGCAGGGGGAAAAGATGCTCTGTTAGAATATCCAACCCAACATTGTGGAATGCTAAAGGTGTCAATGCATTAGGTGGTATTAGTCTGAGTATTTAAGAGAGCAACTGTCAGACCACTGTTACTGTGGTGAGGGTTTCTGTGACAGACCAAAAACGTTGCTGATGAGACTCAGGTTAAAAAAAGTTTTTACTTTTGACCAGAAAAAGTTTCTTTAACAACTAGGCACAGCTTCTTTTTCTGGATTTCTTTCTCGTTTCCTGAAAAACAAGTAGAATTCTTAGGAACATGGTTTCATATTTGGTTTCCCTAAGAAGCAAAAATAGAATTCCTAAATTCCAATGCACTAAAACCAGAAACAGTTAATTTTTGTCTGTCAGCCCAGAAAAACATATGGGTGATCATATGATGTCTACTCTCATCAGCCAGCTGAAATATGCACAGAATTCTGCAAACCTAGCTCTCTCAAGCTGTTTCAACCTGTCTGGTTTTATCTTATCCTATCCTTAGACGGGAAATTTGCATGGCTCTGGTACCATGCAACAATCAGTACTACAGCTCCACAAGGAAATTCTAATCCTGACAAATCAGTTTCCATTACTCATACTTTCCTGAAAGTTTAATCAGCCAAATAAAAAAAAAAAAAAGGAGACAAATTAACACTGTACTAGCACCAAAAAGGTAAATGACTTTCAAGTTTTATCACCAATATTAGAATAGAAAGCAGATCCCTGATTTGCTCCCCGCAAGAGTAGCCTTGACTCCCCAGGCCACAGTTCAAAACTCTGGATCAGATGATGAATTTTACTGGTTTTACCTAAGCCTCAAAAGGAAGCTAATATGTTTTACTCCTCGGGCTTCAAGGAGGAATTTAATGTCTCAAGCATGTATATCCCCTTTAAAACTACACAGTGCTTTACCTTAATGGCAGAAAAATTGCTCTTTTTTTCCCTTTTTTTTTTCCAAATTATTTTTTAATGTTTTTATTTCTTGTGTACTTACTGTATTTGAACAGAAGGGAAGTAAGTTTCCTGACCTAAGAAATTCACTGCCTCCTCAATGCATGTGAACATTACTGGTGTATAAATGACATGGGTGCATGTTAGGCGATTCTGACTGTCAGCTGAGCACACGCTATGTGGCTTAGACATATATTAGTCTGGTACAATCTTGAAACACAATGGGACAAAGTCTGCATGCAAGGAATGAATTTCTGACAGGATTTGTAGCTCTGGTTCAAAAATACTCCTTAGGGTATGAGCTTCATTTAAAGATCACTTTGAAGTATTGACTTAATAGAACTAAATACGAGTCTAAATATATGAATTTGCTTTAAAGGCTTGCTGAATTTATGCCTTTAATGAAAAAAAGACTTGGACATCTGAGAGGAAGTTATAAATTGCAAGTCTGTAGTGTGCAAAGAATGATAAAAGATACTGTGAAGAAGACATGAAGGTGTTTGCACACTAGTGCAATAAAAAAGCATACGTGATCAATGACAGGCATAGATTTGTAAGTCATTGGTAGTAAATTCTGAATTTGATATGGCACTGCATAAAGAACCATGTCACAGATTCAAAGTGAGTGAGGTAGTCAGTTAACCTGATGATCATGCAACTTGTTTTATGTTGACTGTGATTCATTTCTGTGTCATCTAATGAGATAGAGAACATAAAGCAGGCTCCACTGTTGTTTTCAATCCTAGGATGATCTTTGTCAGTCTGCTACACTAAATCGCGCAGGTCGTCTTTTTTGTGTTCATAGAATCACAGAATCATAGAATCTTTGGGTTGGAAGGGACCTTTCAAGGTCATCTAGTCCAACCCCCCTGCAGTGAGCAGGGACATCTTCAACTAGACCAGGTTGCTCAGAGCCCCGTCCAACCTGACCTGGAATGTTTCCAGGGATGGGGCATCTACCACCTCTCTGGGCAACTTGTTCCAGTCTGCCTTAGAGATTCTCTTGATTTATTTTTAAGATATGCCTAGTTATTTCTACCTTCCAGAAAAATTTTGAGGAGGACTTATTTAGTATTTTGATGAAAAAGGATGCATTTTTAATTACCCTCCATTAACTACATAGTGATTTCAGCTCTATCCATATTTTTAGGCATCTTCAGCTTTTATTGTGTTAAAGTAATTGCACTGGAGTTAAGTTCATAGGTTCTTTTTTTTAGGTTGTATATATTCGATGATCAGCTGAAACCGCTGCTTTGTCAATTCAGATACTCTCTTTCTTTGGTTATTATCAATTACAAATGAAGAAAATGAATGGTCTGGTGCCATATATCCTTTTGTCTTCTACCATAATAGTTGAGCTGAGAACTGCTTTGTTTTTTGTAATTAATTATTAGCTCTGTTCGTGCAATTCTGGAAGAAAATGCATATTAAAGAGATTTTAATCTGTTGGCCCTTTGGATATCTATGCTTATAATGAAAATCTGGTGAATGTGTGACCTTTTAGGTTGAAATCCCAGCTTTTTATCTTTAACCAGTTGCCTTCTTTTTGCTGGTTAATGTGCTGCTATGGTAAACTGGTTAACACCAAAAAAAAAAAAAAAATCTCATTATTGGAGTAATTTAAATCACTCTTCTTTGATACTTAGTCCATAATGACATCTTTTTGAGAGCTTTTATTAGTCACATATTTCATTAAAAAGATTAAATATTTTAGTGATGAATTCATCACCACAAATTTCCCACTGGCTTAGATTTACCAACAGATTTCCTTGACTTCAGTCTCTTTCTGCATGTATAATTTCTTTGTAGTGTGAGAAACTGTTCTGTGTAATTGTGAATATTTAATTTCCATTACAACTTAATAGTTTCTTTGATGTTAATCTACAAATAGCTCTTGGAAACATTTTATTTTACTCTTTCTTCTTTTTGTTATCACTGCAGTAAGGTTTTTTCTTTGTTTATTCTTCATAGACACTATTATTGTTGTGAACCTGTTACTTAGAAATGGGAATTGATGCAGTATTTCACTATCATTCCTTTCAGCATTTTCTTCAGATTCCTTGCCTGTTATCCATGTTTTTCATTTTGCTTCCTTCCTAATTCCTCTTTGCATTTTTTTCCATGTTGTTATTTTCCTTTCATATAATTCTGTAGCAGTTTGTCTGATAATCAGATACTCTTACTGCAGCATCTGTGACAGTATTTTGCTGAAAAGATTGTGTCAAGTTTAATATTGATCTTTTACGTTGAAACCAAGTTTTATATATTCTGCAATTAGAGTCTAAATTGTAACATGTAAGTTCGTACATACTAGCTTTTTGCTATCAATTTTCCTGATTTTTCTGGTGGGTTTTTTATAATTGATCTTCAGTGTAACCACATATAATTTATGCTAATTCAAATTTCAGATCTTCTGTACCCTAGGGAATGAATGTGTGTGTCCCTCATAGCTGGACATAAATGGTCTTTTCTTTTTTCAAGGTATTTTCAGGATTTTCAAATTATTTGAGATATCTTTATATAGGAATACTGGTCTACTAGTTGTGTCCTAACAGGAAACAGAAACCAGTGTTTCTTTCACTACTGTGCTGGGAAAGAAAAGGCCACTGAAATCATGCCTTCCTAAGCAGCAAAATACTATTTATTATCTGGGGTTCATAAGTAATTATAAGTTTGATTGTAGTAGTCTTTTACTTTGTAAATGTACATTACTGGAAATCTTGTTTGGATTTTTTGACTGTTGTTTGAGTCATAGTCTATGGTTATGTCTATGCTGCTGAGAGCAACATGGAGTTAAGAGACTCCTGTTGGCTTTGAACAAGGAAGCTGGTGGAAATTGTCTAGCTATAGTGGCAGAGCGATCAGCAGTGGCGCTCTCAACTCTCTTAAAAACAGAGCAGAACTGCCAGTGCAGAGGTGTGACCTTTCAGAGCTGAAATAACACGGTATCTCTGTATCAGACTACACTACACAACAGGCAACAGCCTTCACCCTGTTTTGGAAGTTTGCTTCTCTCTGATTTCTAATATTGTTTTTCAACCGTTATTATATTATTTATTCATTTCAATTTTTAGTTGTTTTTAGGGAGTCTTCAAATGCTGATGTTCATCTATTCCAAGGGCTTCAAAGTTGCATGCATTCAGTATTTGTCTGTCGCAACTTGTTACTGTCAGAGAAATGCATCTGCAAAGACTCTTTTCCTCCACCCCATTCCTTCCACCTACCAGTAATTCAAGCTCTGGTAGGGTCCCCAAGGCTTTCTTTCATCAAGTAGTGAGCGGCTGCAGAAACAGAAAGGCTAAGGAGAACAAGATTTTTTTATTATTATTTAATCATTCCCTTTTCTCCTGAAAAAGCTCTTTGTAGCTTACAAACAATGTTTGCAACATAAATGACCAAACAGTTGCCAAGGTAACAGCTAAAGTAGCCAAAGTCCTGCACAGAAGAAAAGAACCAAGCAAAAAATCTTTAAATTAGGAAATAACTGAGAGTGGTTTCTGGTAATGTTATAGCCGTTCAAGATGTGCACATTTTTCTGCTGAAAGGGACTGAATCATACCAGTGCTCCACAAAAATGCGTGATTGTGATCAGGTAATTGACCGAGTGAAGTGCAGTAGAGGCAATGTACCTTCCCAGTGAAATTTATGAGTGTAAAGAATGAAGGACTATACATATTTTTTAATATAAAAAATTATGATTCCGTCATCAGTTTTGCCTGACTTAAATCATCTCTGAATAGTTAGGCAGTTAAAAGTAATTAATTTCAGAATGTATTCCTTGCATGGAGTGTCATTACATTCAGTGTTTTCAAAATGTCTATATCCTGGGAGAGATGAACCCAACTGTTTTGAAAAAGCTGTTAGTGCAATAGGAAAGATTATGATCATTTATTCAAGATACAATGTGGTGTTATTGCTTATATTACTGCTTCATTTAGGAGCTGTTGTCATAGATCCGAACTTTACTGTATTGGAAGGAGCATCACCATGGGAGCGAGAGGATTCCCAAGCTCCTACTCGCTTTCTGCCTGTTTGTTTCAGCAGTGTGTACTTATATAGCATCTTCTTAAATCATAGGTAACGATTTGAAGATCTATTTTGCAGCAGAAACTGAAGTTGAAGGTGGATTATTGTTAAAGGATGCTCTGTTCCATACAGCCCATAAGAAGCTGCTTCCATTCATTCCTCTCAAAACCATAGGTTACCAGAACTTTTGAAAATCCAGATCATACTGTTTTGAAATTCACGTTTGTTGGATTATATGGGGCGTCAACAGCACCGCCACACCTTTAGTTCTTTACTAGTAAAGAACTATTTCTGCAAATCTGGAAAGCAATTTGTTGCTACATAACATACATCCTTGTACTGGGTCCACATCTGAATTCAAACTGATCCGAAGTGAAACTTTGAGGCTTCGGTTCCAATGTAGATTACCCACCAGCAGTGAAGCTATGTGATTGTTTCAAAGCTAAATCCTAAATAAACCAATATATGGAGAAAAATAGTGCTACCTCCTTCAGCTGATGTGTGACAAGCAGTTCAATATCAAAACTAATGTGAGAGTAGGTCTGTGTGAGTTCTTCCCAAACTGTGGTGACACACATGCTCTCCTGGCTTAAAAATACTGAAAAAAAACCTGAACAATGTAATTAAATGAACTACATTTATAAGGTGCCTGATAATACTGTTAAATATGAGAGAGTCATTTGCTTCCTCCTCAAGAAGGAGGAAAGAGGTAACTGCTGATTCCTGCACTGAACACTCAGCAAGTTAGTGACACTAATTTTTGATGCTGATCTGTGAACAAAAGATTGTCAGCTGAACAATCAACGTTCCAGTGTTTTAAGGTTTTTCCAAGTAGAAGTACCTCAAAGTAAGCCAAAGGAAAATATTGTATATACAGACAGGAAAACTGTTTGAGGCTTTTTTATAGTTGCACTTTATCATTTAAATCTGGTCTTTAAAAATACTTGCTTTTGAAGTGAAATGTTATTTTTACTGTCAGAACTAATGTACCCAACCTTACAGCTGAGAGTTCCTCCAAGGCTACTTTACCATACCTTGAATAAATAAAATTACCTAACTTAAGCAAAGCTACTAAAACAAAAATAGAAGCACCTATTTATAACGTTCAAAACACATTGCACTATCACAGATGTAGAGAAAAGGCAGAGGTGGACACCGACATACAAATGCATTCACATCATCATCATTATTCACTGTGTTTAATTGATTTATGGTAGACGTATTAAAAAGATATTTTTTCCACCTCATTCATTTAACTTTACATTTTCTTCCTAACAAGAATAGCCAGGGTTTCATTTCTTCCAGTGCCTGGTTCTTGGTTGACAACTGTAGTTGTTATAACCAATCTCCTCTTTCTACCTTTAAAGTCCAAATCTCTCACCCTTGCCTCTGGCACTGATTTGGGACAGGGAGGAGTGTTGCATTGGCCTGTATCTACCAGGACAATAAATCAGACATCATGGGAGCATACAAATAGATAAATTTTCTGCTATGTGTTGTCATCTCTTGATAGACCTGACAACAGTGAAAGTCTTTGGGGTAGCAGACCTCTAACCTCTTCACCTTTAGTAAACTCCAGCACCAATTCAGTCCCTGGAGAAGTTATACCAAAACTTGAACAAAACAGTCAACTGTAAATAAATCCCAGTTATTCTTAACTTTTAGCCCAATAATTCTTATGTGAAAGACAGCATAATAACTGCACGTTAACTTTTGATACGATACCAGAATTGTTCACGTTTTGTGACTCCTGGCGTGCCTTAATACAGCTTGTTTCACCTGCGGGAGGAAAGAGGCTCTGTTGGCCAAAGGAATGACAGAAATCAAACATGCACCGTATGCTTAAACCAATGCCAGGGCGGGCAACGGTAAAAACTCCTGGATGAAAATGTCTTTTAAGGGTGTGTTTTCTCCCTTTGTATAAATGTGTTTCTCCTAATCTGACTACTCTCCATTTAATGAATTGACTAGAACCGTTAATTAAGTCTTACCTTATAGCAGCAAGCATAATAATTTTTGACCATGAAGGTTTGGGGGGTTTTAACACATATTTGGTATTGTTGGAGAATACCCAACACCTCAGACTAAATGTTTGCTAGAAACAAAAGCAAACATTTCTGTCCTGCTCCAGGTCCAATCTTTCACGGTACTTTCTTTGCTTATCAAAGACATGCACTTTCCTCCCAACTGCTGCTTCCTGCTGTAAATTATTTAAGATCCTGTTCAGTCATTTGCACTTAGTAAAACTGAATGTGATTTAAGTACATATTCAGTTAAAACTTGTGATTAGTATAATAGATACCACAGTCTGAAAGAGACTAAAAGAAATCAGTGAAATGAGAACCTGCAGAGTTCCTTGATCTATTGATGACAACCCATCAGGGCAATTTCTTAAGAAGGACCAGAAAAGGTGCAAATTGCATAATTTCAAACTTGTTTAGCCCCTTTCAATCTGAACATATTTCATACACCTCACATGGCCCAGGATGTAATTGGCAGCAGCTGGCAGTTACAATTAATTTAAACTGGTATAGGAATGTTACGGTTGAGATAGTTCTTTATTGTCCATAAAAGCTATGTTCTGCCTGAAACATATTTCTATAAGATAAGCCCTCCCTTTTTATTCTGGATGTCTCTGATATGGTTGCTGCCTGGTGGGGATGGTTTGCAAACAGGGCATGAACCTGACAGAGAAGTCCTCGAATGCGGTGCTGTGCGTGACAGTTACAAAAGGAAGCCTTTAACTTACAAGTCACATCCCCAGTTGTTTAAAATCTCTAAAGTGGGAAGCATAAAGGGATGTGTCAAAATCAACGATATGATTTCAGGGCAGACATCAAAAGCTGAGTATGTGAGAACATGCTGTCAATTAAGTAAGTGATGGGAAGATTGGCACAAGTTTGTTGTGTGTTAAATAGCACAGCCCCGTTTTGCACTACAGCAAGTGATATTGGGCAACTGTAGAACAGACATAAAAGCTTTGGGATTCAATCTATCATTCAACATTTCTGTTTGAAACAGAATTTTTCTTTATTTTTTCCTAGCTGTGAAAAACATTGGAAAAGGAGCTCTATGCAGGTTCCCTTTCATCAGTTCCAGACATGAAATGAATGAAATTCTGCCATGCCTGGTCTTTCATTTGAAAAAGTATTTGGGTGGCTAGCTGCTCTGTAAGTTTTACCATAAGACTTGGGTAAAAAAAACAATTTTCAATTCTCTTTCACTGAAAGAAAAATAAACTAGTGTGCACTCTGTCAAGTATTAATAGCTTAATTAACATTTACTTAGTTACTTTTCCTTGTAAACAGTTCCCAGGCACACTAATAAATTTAAGTACAATTTATTTTTTGTAAAAAGTTTTCTAAGTACAATGTTGAATAATAATTGTATTTGGAGATGCATTGAGCAGAAAATGAGCAAAGTTCACCTAAATTTAGATTATAATCACAGATGTCAGAAGGTGATGCTAATATGATGACGGTACATTTTTGGAAGTGTACAGAATAGTGTACCAGCAAGAAACTACTCACCAGTAATAAAGACTTGGCTCAGAGCTGCCTTTAAGCATTAGTTCCAAGGCCCAGCTTAACCCCCACCACTGACAACCTGCGCATCACACTGACGTTTCCCCAGGTGCAGAAAGGACTCTCCATCACATCTCCAGTAATATCAGACTTGCTATACCTGCAGTGTAGAGTCCTCTGCATCTTGGCAAAATTTTGCATGATGGTCCCAGGAGTTCCCAAGAAGCTAAACTCATTCTGACCTGTATTTCTACTCATACTTCCCCTTGATTTGTCATGTTTGAGGTCACCCTTTCCACTGTGGATTATTATTTTGAAACAAGTCACTGATTAGCATGAACTAATCAGAAAAGATTCTTGGTCGACAGAAAGAAGATATGCCAATATTGTCATGTGGTATGAACTGAATTTCATTATTCCCTAGAATCATCAGGCTTTCCAAAAAACTCTTGTGTTAAGGTTCCTGTGCAATTAAATTTCAACAGAAACATGGGCACAATCTCAGCAGTTTATATATCCATTTATTTTTATTAACGGACTGCATTTGTTACCGAGAAAAAAGGGATTCTAATTTAATATTTTGAGGGGTGTGAGCTTTGCTGCTACAGTTGTTGCTTCCCGACTGTGAAATTTTTATAGCAATTTGTTCTGTTTTAGAAATAAATCGAGGTCATAAACTGCAGTTTCACTGCAACAAATTTGTTAAAAGAAACTAATAGAAAAGAAGTACAATTAGCTAAAAGCTTTAAATCAATTTTCAGAACTTGGCAGACTTCCCATTACCCAAAACCAAGTGCTAAATCGAGAAGAATTCATTACAAAATTTGACAAGGACTTCAGGATGATTGCTAGCACATGGCCAATAAATGATTTGGTATCAATCCCACAGTCACACAAAGAAAAAAATGTATACTTAACTACAAATCACTGAAATTAAAATATAAGACACTGCTTTTCTGTAACTGTGATGCTTTACACTTTAAAGCTGTAATAGCTCACTGTTTGAGCAACCTCATGGGAATGGAGTGGTAACTGCTTCTGGTATCAATCCCTACTTTCTTTTGCAGGCTTTTCTTTTATAAGGGGTGGTTACACACAGCTTTCATTTTTTATATATATATGTATGTATGTATGTGTGTATACACATATGTGTACAGTTACATGTGTATATATAAGAAAGGTTAAAAATCCTTATTAAAAAGTTGATTAAAGTATCCTAGTCTAATCAAAACAAAAGAAATTAACATTTCTAAAGATGCAAGAGCTAAGGATGGAGAGATTTCTCCAAGTCTCCAGTGAAATAAGTTAATGTGGCAGCTGGCATGGGCTGGGCTTGGTTGATGGTAGTGTTAGCATGTGAGCTTTGGTTAATCCTGTCGGGTATCGGAACAGCCAAGTTAAAAAGCAGAGGAGCAGCGTGAGGGCAAATCACCAGCTGATGGCTGAGAACGCTGCGGGCGCATGGAGAAACTGGTGCTCAGGGCAGGCTGTGAGTGCCCACAGTGGCGACAGCCCGCAGTTGGGCGTTGAGTGAAGCTCTGTGAGTTGGTGCAGAACTGGGTATTTGCTACCCCAGCCCATCACAGCCGGTGTCTGGTGTCATTCGTGAGAGCTGAGGAAAAAAGAAGGAACCCAGGAGAGGTGCAATAAAAAACACAGAAGGGAAGGGAAGCCAGCTGCAAGAGGAGATGAAGAGGAAAATTTTAAAAGATTGAAGGTTGACTTGGAGGCAGAGTAGTAATATGGAAATGAAGGATGAAAGCCTTGGATTTATTACATGAGATAGGGAGTCAAAGGGGGAACTTTGGATAAATGTGAGGGTGGGGGGGCAGGTCACCCCAGAGGAGGATCTAACAGACATGTCCCCTATTCCAAGAGTAACTAGCACGTGGTCCCATGGCTAGTGGTGATGACAATGAGAAAAAATTATGTTTTGAGTGAGAGAGACGGGACATTAGAAACGGAACAGAAAGGGAAAAGAACTGAGAAGCAGGTTGATTTTGCATAATAAGACGAATGTGCTTGAGCTATTGGTAAATACGTAGCAAACAGGAGATGGATGTCCTTCCTCCCAGCAATATCAATACATATGATACACAGGTGAGGTGGTTGGAGTGATAAAAGACAAATCAAGGCTAGATATTGGAAAGGCAGCTGGAGGTGTAATGCTTCATGAATTTAAATTGAACATGTCTGAGAATGCAAGATCACCAGAAAAGACTGTGAAAAAAAGAAGGAAATTAAAATAAAACTTAAACTGTAATGGATGTCAGGGTCCTGAGTGCACAAACAGGCTTTGCAACCTCGCCTCGCCTCCCTGTCCTGAACGTTTAGGTGTCTGTGCTCATGACCAGCTTTGCAACCATGGACCAGGCTGGAGGAAAAAGAGGTTTTGGGAAGCTGTTCTGGGGGCTCTTCCCCCATGTGCTCAAGAACTGCATACAAGTAGACTGGTGCTGTGGGGGCAGTTGGAAGTGGCTGCTCCGCAGGGGATGGCAAGCTGGGTGCCAAGGGTGACGGCAGGGCAGTGCCCTCAACGGCACGTCTGCCAGCTCTTCCCGGCAGTGTGCTCTGTGTCTACATGGCTGTGCCACCTCCCGGATGCCCTCCAACATAGGCAGCCACGCAACTACTCACAGAAATGTTAGTGTCATCTTCAGCACCCCAGACCTTAAGGCTAAGAGTGAAAAGGATGCAAAAATGCAGCATTTTCATGTACAAAAGTAAAGCATATTTCACATGCAAAGACACTTAAATGAGATACTCTGAATGAAATTAAATCCTTTTTTGGTTCAATTTCACCTTGGTTGAAGAAACACTAAATTTTCAGTTTTGAAGACATGGCTGTTTAGCCTGTTGTCATTCAGACTGTAACTCACAAAAGAGAACCAGAGCAGCAGCATTTGCTTCTGCTCCAATGCCAGCAAACTAAGGAGTAAGTTGACAGAACGAGAATGAAAGCTACCCCTAAATTAAGAGACTGCTTTACTAGCTTTTCTAGGTATCTGGTGGGCCATTGCAAAAGTAAGAAACAAAATATGCTAGAAAGGTAGAATAAATTCCACTGGTCATAGAGTAGGCTCATATAGTAAGATCTTAAATTAAGCTAATGAAGCAAACACCTCAGTGAGTTACAGGGAGCCTATATGGGTAACTGAGCCCCAGGGCCTGGTCTGGTATAACACGGCTCTGGTTTGGCTCTGTCCTACTCGGGAAACTCTTGTGAAGGTGGAAAAAAGTATGGGAGCTAAACCATGCAAGGTGAAAAAGTGAAAACACGAAGGCTATTGGAAAACAGAGACTTCAAAGAGAGCAACAAGACAGCATGGAGGTGCAGCCCAAGGACCAAGGGGCAACTGTGGATAACCCTTTCCTTCTGACTGACAATAGTCTGGCCAGGAAAGGCTGTACTGCTACTTCAGTGAAGTGGAGGTAGAGCATATTAATGGTTAGCCCAGTAGCTCATTAGTCTTAGTTTCCCTATTGCGTGTAATAGCTAAGAAATAATTACTTACTCTTAATTTGCGTATATCAGGCTTCTCTCTGTGCAAGATAAAAGTCCAATGAAAGTGACCCAGAGAGAGAAGGTTACATATGAATTGGTGTTTCAGTCCTAACAATAAGAATATAGTATTGGATCTCTATTCGTGACTCAAGTAGAAAAGCAACATTGACTGGAATATGCTGAAAGAGATACAGAAGCAGGAAATACAACTGTAATGAGAGACTTTAATTACTCTCAGACAGACTAGACAAATGTCGTATCCGGATGTGAAGCAGAGAATTTTTAGATACCATCAATAGCTCCTGCAAGAAATGGAGAGACAGGTGATTAGGTAGCCCACAGCAGGAAATGCAACCCTGGGTTTGGTTGAGAGTAATACACACGTTCTGTTTCAAAGTGCTCCGGGCACGGAGCAGCTCTCTAGCACTGGTCACTGGGAGCTGGGCACTGGAAATACCTACAGTAATAATAAAGGCCAACAGTCCACTAAATCGGAGTGTTGAGCTTCAAAAAACAAGAAAGTGGTAAAAATGAGGGAAATTTCTAAAAAGAAAGTTCCCCAAAGGAGCAGTTCAAACAGCTAAACCCTTAAAAACAGTAGGAAGAAAATGTCTTACTATATGCACAGCAGCAGCACATATTCCTGTTAAAGTCTTGAATAATGTGAGAGGAAGCTGATGGTATATCCAAATGAGGAAAACTTAAAAAAAAAAAAAAAAAAGAACCAAACCATCAACTTGTAAATTCTGGCAAAGTACATATAAAAATACAAGAAGAACAGGTGAGGAATGAATAGTAAAAGAATCAAAATTAATATTAAATCCTTTTTCAAACTCAGCAGGAGAATAAACCTTCCAGAGAGTCTGTAGGGCAAACCAGTGATCAGGATATATAAAAGGAAGGCACAAGGAGGACAAAGCCATTAGAGGGAATCGAAATGGAAAAGTACTGAGCAGTGTTCACTGCTGAAGAAAGTGGGAAGGTTCCTATGACCTGACCCTTTCCTTTGTGAGGAAGGGCTCAACAAACATCTGCCTGCAATTTAAGTGGCTCTTGATGAGGCTGAGGAAACTATTAGCACAAGGAACACGAAGAAATCTTCAGATCAGACAATATTCGCCCAAAAGTTTTAAGAGTGCTCAAGGAGGAAAGCTAAATTACTAATAGATTATTTGGTAAATCAGAAGTAGTGTGCAATACCAAATTGAAACATTTCTTCATATATGAGGAATGATGAATGGCAAATCAGATGCCGTTTTCAAACAACCTTGGGGAAAAGTCACACTGTAGTCCTTCAGTTATCATTCCGTTTCCTCAGTCTTGACAAAATTAATTTTTCATTTTCATCTACATCCTTTCCCAATTGTGTCATAATAACGGTATACAGTGTACAGAAGTACTGTATGAACAGTATTCTTGAAGGATATTAATACAAAGAATAGTTTTCGATCAGCTGTGTCCGTTATAATCTTTAATGCCGCTTCAGTTATTGACAAAAGAATTTCCAAGCTCAAAATCAGAAGGATAAAATTCTGTACAAAATTCACCGAATTTAGATATAGAGAGAATAACAGTCAAATGTCAGCCATTGAAATTAGGAACTTCATTTCTTCCTTAACTAGTTCACAGTTATGTAGACATATCAATATTTTGAGTAATTTTAGGAGAAATATTTTTAATGTGAAATATTTGGTATCCCATACATAGTTTTCTACCAATGTACTGGAACAGTAACTACAATTTTCTAGAGTAAAGCACTAAATGCTTATCACCAGCTTAGTCCACTTTATGGAATAGAAGAAGTAAGAAAGCTTTTTTACCTTTATTTTGCTAATTAATAACTCTGCACGGCACTCATCTTCCCCTGTTCCCTTGAGCTTTAATATCAGATCTAATCAAAAACATCTTTGTTTCAAGTGGTTGTACAGTTTCCCACCACCCTTAAACATTTTCCTCAGTTCCCTTTCTCTCTTTTTGTAAATGAGTGCTACCCTGTTCTCCTGTGATTATTAAATATTACTTGTAAAATATCTGATCATTCTTCAAAAGTCACAGACTACAGAAGATATAAAGCTTGTGTTGTATGCCTTAATGTTACTACAGAAGTCTTCTGCCCACTTAATATCATGATATAAAACCACTGTGTAGCAGCCGTTAAAGCCAGTGACCACTGACATCAGTGGGAATCAAAGTCTTCCACTGGTTGAAGCTGGACTTTTGAGCACACAGAGAGGCTTAACCAGTCCCCAGGTCAACAAAGGTCTTACCAGGGATTGATAAGGTCAAGTCCATGATTAGGGTTCCCTGTTCTTCAGGGAGTGTATGGACTGTGGGACTCCTTGATTTTGGAAAATACTGGCTCTCACAGAGTGCAGGAGAAAGTACTTAACCCAACAAGAAATTTGGCAGATGAGAGCAAAGAGAAAACCTGCTTATCCTTTATGTTCAGTGAAGGCTTGTTGTCTAAACCCCACCCCTCCCCCCAAAAACCCAAGGCAAAAAGCAGAACGTGATCTCTAAAAGCAACATTTTTACAGGTCAGGTGTGACCGTTCTCGGGCAGGTTTTCATCACACCATTCTGCGTCCCAGGAGAGAGCTGATGTTTTGGTTCAGCTCTCGGGCAGTATGACCAGCTTCCCCGCCTTCGTTCCGTTCCAGCCCGTGCTGGGGGTCAGATTGCCACACTAATCCAAATACCTGCGAAAGCAGTTCTAAAATGGCGAGGGCTTAGGCAGTCATTATTTGTTCTGCTGCATGCGTCTTATTGAACACAGTTTAATTTTATATAACGTCTTTCAGCTATCTAAGTGGTTTCTAGAAATAAATAACAGGGAAAAAAAAAGAGCCAAAAAATATAAGCACAGAGAAGGAAGAATTTGGGTGGGTGAGTAGTCAGGCAAAGGGGACATACATTTTTCAGATGAAATTTGAAAATTGAGTTGATGAGGCAAAAATACAGAGAAATTCTTTCTGCAGTGTATTTGTATTACACAGAAAAGATATTTATATATTACAAGAGTTTTTGCAATGTGACAGTTATCATGCTTTCCGGGCAGGCTGCTACATCAGTTGCCTGATTCTGTCCACATGGGAATCTAGACCCCATGTGAACTTGCAGAAAGTTTCGCAATATGTAACCTGTTCTGCAGCATCTCTGTTTGCTTTACCTGTGCTACTGTGTTTTGGAATTACATATATCATGGATATTTGTTTATACTTAGATTTTAATATTCTCTTGATTAAATAATTCCTCTTTCATCGGTTGACCACAAATTGTTATATCACAAAGCCAAGTAGAAATGCTGTAGAGAAAATCTCGTCTGAAATTATACGAAGGAAGGAGCTCTAGTAATAACCATATATTCAGTGCCATACGTCGGCAAAGATTATATGCTAATATTATCCATTTCCAATCATTTCATGCACAGCCACTCATTTATTCAAGAACTACTTGACAATTTTAAGCTCCTTTATACTATGTGTTTTACATCTGGGTAGCTGTATCCGTTGCTTGAAAACAAGGCCACGCCTTTCCCTAGATTTATGCTCACTCCTAATTAATTGAAGGCCTATCAAGTACTGTTAAAAAAACCCTGTCTTTAAAACTTCAGTTCTGAGCGTACTATATTGAATAGGTCTCTGGTTTTTTATTGTATGGGAAAATCCACATATGTCCGAACTCTGACAAAGTCATAAAATGGGGCCAAGGCACGGAGCTAGGCTGGATCTGCCGTGTGTGCTCTTCCCGGAACGCAAAACTGGTAGAAAGCCCATCCCTTCATGGCAGAGCAGTGGTACCGTTGATTTTCTGCTCCCTTATGCCACGACAACCTGGACGCCAAGTGGGTGGCAGGTGAGGGCGAACAGCAACATCTCTTGTGGAGGGAGGGAGCGGGATATGGGTGCTGTGCTTTGAATTTAGGAGATCTTGACACAGAAGTATATGAACATGGCAAAGGAGCTGGTGTGGGTATCTCGCAGGAACTGAGACCAGGCAGACCTGCATTTAAATTTGTTCTGAATATTTCAGGATTTATCTGATTTTCAGGATTTCACTGTTAAGAGTCTTCAAATATTTTACACTGTCAACTCTTCATTAATACCTTTCTATTAGATTTTGTGTATTTAACTTACTGATGAAGATAAGCTTCTACAGTCAGAAGTGCTGCAGCTCATGCAGATGTGCATGAGCAACTTGAAAATTTCTTCTTGGTAGTGATGTGCTGACTTCAAATTTATCCGACAGAATATTTGCTCAGGTCCTGAGCAATTCGTGCTGGGCTCTGTATTGTAGCAGCATTACTATTTCTGTACCTGGGCTAGCTAGTTTACATCTAGCATAGACATAATTAACTCTCTAATTATATTTTTTTCTGGTTTACAACAGAACATCTTTCATGATCCTTCCACTTAGTTTTTCTTTCCCAGCTTTCAAGGCGGTTTGCAAAGGAAATGTATTATTGTCACTTCTACTTTATCTGTAAGGAAACTGAGGCCAAGACCAAATGCCTGTAGTCATATGGCGAGTCACTGACTGAACCAGAAACAGCACCCAGAAATCTTGCTTGGGGCCCAGATCCTGATCTTGTGAGCCATGCTGCCGCCCACGTATAGATTAAGAACTGTAGATTTCCACAAAAATTAAAGGCTAAATAGTCAACAGTAGCTCTAAAGTTGCATTCCAAATGTTCACCTACCAATATAATAAATGAATGTCATGCCCAGGCTGTGCATAATATGTGTGAATCATGAATTAATTCTCTATTTCAGTACACCAAAAAGGAAGGCAACAAATAAAAATAAGCAGATCTTTACCTTTATTGCAGAGAGGCTTAATAAAGTATGAAGCATGAACACTGTGTTTCATATGTAACTGATCATAAAATTCTGTAAATAGAATCTGTATTACAGAACAAAATATAGCATTTTATCACAGAATGAAAAACACATTAACGTGAAAAATGTGTATGCCTCTGGTCCAACTTAGCCTCCAGAATGACAGGTAGTATTGCTATCAATGTTCCCTTGTAGTTCAAGAAAATAAAAATATGTACTTGAAAAAAGAAGCAGATCTGTCTTACAGGATCTTAGTTCAAGGTTCAGTGTCTTTCCTGCAGAATCTCACACACCTCAAGGCATTGCAGGGATTTGCTTTTTTCAGTAATACTTTTAATACTTTTGATTTTTAAAAAATCATAGAACTCTGAATACTGTTTCTGTTTCACAGAAATTGTTTAAGAGTATTTAATTGTCATCTAAACACTGCACTTGTATTGAAAGGAATCAACATTTTAAAGCGGTATTATTCACTTGTTTTTTCAAAAGCATTTCTGTTGAATTTTAATGATTTTAAACGGAAAATAAATATACTGAAATGTCTGATTATTTTTTTTTTTTAATTCAATATGTGAACCCAGCCAGCATAGGTAGCATGAAGGTTAAACAGTTACCCAGCTTTGGAGTAACAACTTTGGAGGAAGCAACTGTCAACACACTGGATTATTTCCCCATACAGAGCTTGTTTACACCTGCTCTTGCGGGGGCAAAAGATGAAAAGAAAATTATTTCTTTCCCTTTAGGGGATATATGCATCTTTCCAAACAACCTTCACTGAACAGTGTACACGCAAGTGTACAGAGAAGCAGTTCCCATGATGAGCTATTATGATGAATCAAAAGAAACCGCAGAGGGAGTACAATGGCAATTGAAGGTTTTTCAGTGGTGTCTCATATGTTTGCACTTCATAACAGAAACTAAAAACATGAAGTGACGCACAGAAGTGCAGTGAAGTGTCTAAAATATGCACTGACGTTTTAAGAATATGCCCACAGAATATTAAATAAAGGCCTGAGTTCATATCGCCGCTGACTAGAACCAACTTCTGTTCTGCTTTAGAAGCGATGAATGTCTTGAAGGTTTTCGGGCACTGAAGCACACACACTAGTGAAAAGATGATTCCTGCAGAGAGCTACGGAGACTTTCAAAGGGTGCCAGAAGTTCAGTTTTGGGAACCAGTGTACAACTATTATTAACAGCAGCCTTTCTTATCAGCTAATACACCATATGCAGCAGAACGGACAGGAATGCTGCTGGTGGATGGGTATCTGAAACGTCAAGTCCTGCTTTGATTGTTTCTCCCCAGAGTTGTTGTCATTCATCTCTACAATTGCAGCAGGAGACCTGTATTTGTGTTTGACTGCCCTTGTCCCTTCCATCTCTCCATAGATCAGCCATCCCTCAGAGAACCCTCAGAGCGCTGCCCTTTCTCGCTGGCCCTCAGTGGCCCAATTTATTTCTATGGCTGAAGTGCAGCTCCACTTCTCATGCTCTTTAGACATTATCCTGGACTCACTGTCGGCATCTGTGCCAGTAGATGCCTGGAAACACTGCTTCCCGCTGGACCAGGACTATTTATAATAGTATCTGGGGAGTTCGTTCTTTGGCAGGAATTTGGCCAAAACCAGCAAGGCTCTCCAGAGCCATTCCCTGCTACAGCTCAGCAGCTGGAACGGGCCAGGGATCCCTCTCAGTAGGCAGTTTGCAAGCCCTTCACTAGCAGGGACCCTGTGCTAGTAAGTGGCCACGGAGTCTGTATGTTGGTAACAGAATGGTCCCTTAAACAATTATTTCCAGTTAGGCCATCTGCTTTTCTAAACTCATCTCACCTTTCTTTGGTCGTATTGCACATCTTAATCTATACTGCTTTCTATACTTCCTGTATCATCTACAACTAACTGTGACTGCAAATAGAGAAATTAGTCACTTCAGAAGTAAATAGCTTGTCATACCTTCCTTTCCATTCCTCTCCACCTTTGCTTGCATCCTTTTTCTTCTTCCATTTCTCACAATCACTTTTTCCTCATCTCATTCTTTCTCTTTCTCTGCTTTCCATAACTTTGCTTACTAGCTTTTTTTAATATCTCTTGCATCACTCTTTTTTGTCTCTCTTTTACCTGTCACCTTTCCTGGTGTGACGTTTCATCCCATGCTGTGGCTTTTTGGCCACAAAATGATTTTCTACTTCTGGAGTGAAAGCAACCTGTTCTAAACAAGAGGAGAGCTGGCTAGGAGTACATCCCATGATAGAGAGCCACTCTTCTCCCCGCTCTGTGATAAAGATCTTGTTTGCCTTCCTCCATTCTCCATATCTGCCTTCTATCTACTCAGTTACTGAGTTTCCATTTCCTTTGAACCTTTTCTCTTTGCCGTTTAATTAATTTCCTTCGCTTTAGCTGAAGTACTGCAGCAACAGAATTCCCTGCTTTATGTAGGTTACTTCTCATAACTCTTCTTTCTTCCCTTTCTTCTCCTGTTATTCCAGAGCTGCCATGAGCAGGGTCTGGAGACACTTGGATCTGGTCATTACAAGCAGGGCCCTGGAGCAGCTGGAACGGTGGCATACACCTTGGCTGACGATTCTTCTGTTGCAGCCTGTGCCAGCCTTGGCTGGTACCTCATTTTACCACTGAAAAGCTGTCTGGTGACTGAGCTACCATGAGTGGCATTGAAAAAAAACTGAATGCATATCTATAGTTTCAAGTCTGTAAGGATCTTCATATAGTTAAAAATTTTAGAGAGGCCAGAAAGGACTATTAGATGATTTATGCAAATCTGGCCTGTGCTTAAGGCTTGTAGACCTTCCAGAAAAGCCACTAACGAGAGAAAATAACATATTCTCGATTTCTCTTAATAGTACAGAGAAATATGTTTCTCTTGTTTGACCTATATTGACCCTAATTCTTATGTTTGGATAGGCTATAGAGAGACATCTGATATGGTTTTTGAAGACATAAAGAGATAAGGAATTATCACTCCCCCAATAGTTTGCTTCAGTGATTAATGAGTTGCTCCAATGATTTAAGCTTGATTCAGCTTTCATCCACTGGCTCTTGTGATACTTTCACATGCTGGATGAAAGACACTGTTGTTATTTAGTTAGTTAGTTAGTTAGTTTATTTATTTCAATATTTTTTCACTATATACATGTATATAGATGACAGGTCTTTCTGAACTGAAAAAAAAAAACCCCAGAAGTCTCATTAAATGCTTTTGCCATGGTATCGTAATAAAAGCTCATTTTCAGTTGCCTGTCCAGCATCTATAACTCATGGATTATTTCCAGTCACTGATTTCCAGAATGCATAACATGTGGGATATTCTTTTAATAGAAAAGGAAAATTATATATAGTGGATGCACAAAATCTTTTAAGTTTGTAAAGATCAGTAGAGTTCTGTAGTAATGATAAAAATTATAAGTAATGAAAAAAATACACTTTTAAAAACAAGTATACAGTGTATTTGCACAGATCACTAGTCAAAGGGAAAAAGAGTATGATCTAAAGCACAGATTAAAGCTATTATTATTCTGCTGTTTTACAAAAGGTCAGCTGATGCTCCAAGCAATTTTTTAAGACTATTGTTTATACATTTCAGTGTATACAGAAATACATACGTAAAAATGAATAAAGCTACATTTGAAAACAGAGTATATCAGACCTCAGAGGCTAAAAGGACTACTTTGCAGTCATTTGACACTTTACATGTGATTTTAGGCTATCCCTACAGGTAGTTCACAACGTATTATTTATAATTCTTGGGTTTGAAGAGTGTTTTGAAGCTACTTTGAGAAATAACTGTAAAGCCAGTTTAAAGTGTATCCTTTAGCTACGACCTATAGTTTTCTAAACACTCCAAAACCTCACTACTAATACTGAGGTGATTGAAAATGCAATGTTTTATCTGATAAAAATTATCTGGGAATAAATGAAGAAAAAAGACCCTAGAAATCTCAAACTAGACAGTCAAAATAGGGGTACGGTCCATCCAGCAATGGAAAATGTAACTCACATCAGCTATCTCACTAGTGTGCTATGTAGATTAACTTTACTGTCATTTACTATTATGTTTAAAATAGTGTTCAGCAAATAGAAAAGGCCACATGTTTAACAGTATTAATAAAACAAGACACCAATTAATTCTTCATTCAGGTACCACCACCCAGCTTATTCTCCAAAAGCAAAGAAATTAGTATGAGTTTATGGGTTTTATTTGTAACAAATTCTGCAGGGAACCAGTACCGTACTTGTGAAAGCTTGATTTCACAACCGTGATCCTGTAATATAGATTTTAAAAAGTAATGGGGTTAGTTTTATTTAAAGGCAGATGCTATTTTGACAAGGTTATATGGACTGGTTTTTCACATCAGTTAATTTAAATATTTGTGTGTTTATGGATATTAGGCAGAACCTAGTGTTTTAATCTGTGTAACTATATTTTTATCAGTTTAGCCAAACAGGTTCAATAACACCATCAATAAATGCTAATAGACGCTGCAGTCATCTTGCCAAGCAGTACTCAGCTGAAAAGGTACACAGGCATAAGCAAAACTTTTTCAAAGCAAGCAACTAAGCTAAAGCAATACCCTAACTACATTTTTACAGTTCAGTCCTACTGCCAAAAGCAACAATTAAATTAAGTGTAGATTTATAAATATATGCCTTTTACAAAGGGTTATTAAATTACTAATATTTAAATTCTTTTTTGATTGTAATAGTGTTTAATTCTACGTAGCTTAGAACACTATAGATTAAAATACCTTTATTACAGATCTATTACAGATCTTTGAAGATCAGCCTGTAAAGATCTTTAACTCACCCCATTTATATGCTTCGAGTAATTCAATGCAAATGGTTTGCCAAAAATCAATGATCCACCTGGGTTTTGCTGGTCCGTTTAGAGAATGCCTTCTTGCAGCTGCAGCTCATACGGCCAGTATCACATCTCTAACAGCTTTTGAGTGCCTAAATAAAATGGCAATAAACAAAATTTCAGTTTAAGTAGTTAGGTTCGGCCCGTAACAGAGGTCCAGAGTGCTGCTCACGGCGAGGCCTCTGAAACCACAGCAAGGTTCCTTAACAGCTCCGCCACCACACGCTTACAGCTAGTATTAATGATTTAGTAACTATTTCTAGATGACGTGTAAGCGTCCTCTTACTACAGAGTGTAATCT
>NW_010538276.1:0-9848 GCF_000687285.1 Phaethon lepturus
CTCTCCCTGGCGACATCCAGCCCCGGGGAGGGGGGGATCGGGGGGAGGACGAACCCGAAGCCAGAAACCCCGTTAAAATCCCCGGCGTCTCGTTAGGTACCTGCCGCCTCACCATGAAGCTCCTGACGGCAGCCTTGCTCCTGCTCTTCATCGCCATGTGCTTAGCCAGCGCGGAAGGTAAGGCGCTTTATTCTCCTTATTCCCATGTAAACCCCTTTTTCCAGGGAGTTTCTTCTCCAGTAATTTTTATTTGCCTCTTGGTAGCCTTGAGTTGGATTTAGCAGTCCCCTGCGTGTCGGGAAAAGTGATGTATTGTATCGGCGGGGGGGGGGAGGCGGGGGGTTTTCAGCCGTGAGTTTTTTAAAGGTGGAAGTAGAGGTAAAATACAGACAAGAAAGTTGTGCCTTCACGGCAAGCCAAATAGCCCCGACGCGCAGCGTGGGAGGTCACGCCGCCTTCTCCGTATTTCAGGAATATAGCTCAAATATCTCCTTCAAAAGTGAGGGTGGTTTTCACAGGGAAAAAAAGAGCCGAGCTGGTTTTGGTGGGGCAGCACAAATCCCACCGAGCGTGCCAGTGTGCGTTTTCTGCTGTGCACAGAAACGATCGTTAAAAATCGCTCAGCTTTTGTCTGGCTGCGAATGCACCACAGCATCCGTGCGAGGAGAAATGACTGAAAGTCCTACAAAGTCCGAGAGAGACGTGAGTGAATGAGAAAGTAGCTGAGATGTGCCTTTGCTTGCTCAGTTTAAAGCGAGTTCTGACTCTTTCATTTCCTTCTGTTGAATACAATTACATTTAATCACAGCAGGTGCACTTTAAAAAGCTCTCATATTTAGTAAGCCTCAGAACATACGTAATGCTGTAAAACATATTTCCCAGAGAGTCACTACCTTTTCCTGGGGTATAGCAGAGAAAATATTACTCTTTTTAAGCTCAACAGCATTACAAAATTCAGCTTTTCCCACTGAGGCTTGAAAGACCAAGCCGAAGTTTGTGTGCGCACGTAGGCTGGCGGGGAAGGGACGCTTGGTATGCGGGAGGCTCTGCAGGCACATGAGAAACTGCTTTCTCTTGTAGGCGTAAAGTGCAAATGTTCAAGAAAAGGTCCTAAAATAAGGTTCTCTAATGTACGGAAGCTGGAAATAAAACCGAGGTACCCGTTTTGCGTGGAAGAGATGATTATGTAAGTTTTCCTTCATTTATTGCTTTCTGTTTCCCTATCAGCTGAATTACTTTACCTTACACTGCAAGTTTCTTCTTTGTTCTTTGTTTTTCTCATGCCCTGGCACGCTAATTTCTGGGAATAGTCATTTGCTGTATCAGATGCAATAAAATGTGCAATTCTGACCAAAACCCCAGCTATCTTTCTTCAACACAATTTTTTCTTTTTTTGCTCAAAGAAATATTTACACAACAGGTAGCGATAAAAGGATAATCATTAGTTCAAGCGGAGATAGGGACCAATCCTACTCCAAGCTGCCTGATGTAAAATCCAGAACTATTTACTCAAGTTATTTGGGGCGTGCAGAGTAAGAGCATGAGCAGAGTTTGGTCCGTGGTCGTTTCTACAAGGAAGAGTTATCGCAACCAGAGTCAGATTTTCGCCTGCGTTGCACCAGAGCCATCCCCTTGCATTCGATGGGATTACCCAGCACGTAAGAAAACCTTTTCCTCCCTGTCTCGCTGCAAGCCGTGACCAGCCCTGCCCTGAAATCTCAAAGTCATGTAGTGACTAACCGAACCGAGGCAGGTACGGGGATTTTTGACATCTCTGATGACTGGCTCAAAAGGAGGGGGTTTTTTTAGATTTTAAGTACGGGTAGTTTGTGGGGGTTTTTTCTGTCCTGTTTTGGATATCTTAAGATCCCCCAACAAAACACCAGCCAGCCAGCACGTGGGGCTGGATAACGACTAGAAGGGCTGATGAGCCAAGCCAACTGCACTGAGCCTTTCTGCCACTTCAGAGCAGGAAAAAGGGTCCCAAGAGCAGCTACACCCCCAGCACACCAAGGACTGACTTAACTCCAGCGTTTGTGCTCCCTCACTGAACGCTTACCCATCGCTTAATCTCAGAAAGGTGCTTTAACAGCGGGATCCGAGTCCTGTCCTGCCGAGCCGCGTAGCACGTCCGGCGCTCTGCAACGCCCACGGGGCCGAATCCTGCCCATCCGACTGGCACAAACAAGGAGACACCAGGGGAGCCTGACCCTGCCCCACGCAGAAATGGCTCGCCAGACTCGGCGGAGGGCATACGGAGGAGGAATGGAGAGCCGAGCTTCCTTAGGCTTCCTCCAGTTTTACACCGGCATCACTGTGAGCAATGCTTAGCTCAGGGAACATCAGAGCCACCTCTTTGAAGCCCAAACCAACTGATGGTGACCTCAACAGAAAAACAGTTGCAGAGCATCCCTGCCTGAATCAGTTCCTCGCAGCTTTACTTTGTTTGCTTGGAGTAGCAAAAGGATGGTGTAGAGGGGCACTGACCCTTCACGTCCCCCTCCAGGCATTTGCCCGAAAGCAGCTGATGGCCCGGGGTGGGGGTGTCCTAAAATAAATCTCATGAATGCAACGTTTCACTTTCAATCAGAAAGCCAGGAAAGCTGGAACATCGTGCACGAGCGGGTTGGTTTCCCAGCTGGACAGCCGTGCCGGTGCCGAGCAATGCTATCCAAGCCAGGAGGGTTGCCCTGGGTTTGCAGCGCTGTCCCATCGCTCTCCCGTTGTTGCTGCTGCCGTCGCTGCCTCTCCAGCTACCCTAAAGCAGCCTGAAGTCACCATTGACAGTAAACTGAAATTAATATTCAGAGAACCAATCGATCCGGGAGTCTCCAGACGGGGCACAGAAGAGCTGAATTCCTGCAATGGAGTTTTTGTTGCTGTGGTGATCATTTATAATGAGTTGTCAAAGCTGGGTCCCCTGTGACCTCCTCGAAAGCTCTCGTATCTTTTCATATGGGAGAAATATGATATAAATGATGTTTGGCAGAGAAGAAGTAGGTACGTGGGTGCAGTTTAGGAGAGAATTTGTCTGTGGCCATAAGCCTCCCAGCAGAGCTGTGGTACAGGGTGAGAGGCAGTAAACTCAGCCCTCAGTTTATTCAAAATCTATCGAGATTCACGGAACATCCCGCAGTGCTGTGTGTATATCTGTCTCCCGGAACAAGGAACAGCAGCAGAAAATAGGAGAGAGGTTTAACTCTTTCTGTCTGAAAGGATCCAACCCCGCCTCCATGTATTCCCCCATCCCGAAGAGGGGAACGTGTCAGGGTGAGAACAGCCGAGCCAGAGATGGGAAACGGGCACCGCTGGGAGCCTTTCCCAAGGGACAGCCGAGGCGGATGGCCGTTGTGCACCGGCTCGGGTGAAGGGACCAAAGCCAGGACCCTGGGGACAGGGTGTTTGTAGGCAGAGGTGCAGCCCCACCACCCCTGCAGATCAGATGCGTGGGGGCACGAGGTGCTGGGGGGTCACAGGCTGACCCGGGGCACTCGTCCTGGCCCTGGAGGCATGGATGTACTGGGATGATTTTGGCACAGGGACCCTCAGGCACCCTGGGTGAAGGCTCCAGCCACCAAGCCCTGGGCACCGAAGGGACAGCTCAGCACACACCCCTGGCACGAGCTTATGCCCCAAATCCCTCTGGAGGGATCTCACTGGAGGTGTAAGTTCTGGTGCTTCTGTCCCTCCTCCATCCCTCTCAACCTCTTCTTGCAGCCCATCCAGGCAACCCCTCACTCAGGGTACCAGCTCCCACCATGCCTCTTCTTTGGCACGTCCCCTTACCTCTGCCAAACCAGCATTCCCAAGAGCAGGGCCAGGTCAGCTCAGGGTGCCCAAAAATGGTACCACCCAACCTTGTGCCCACAGCACCCAGGACTGCACAGGAACCGCAGGGGACCATGAAGCCACCCTGGGAATGTAGAAAACCTGTCCAAAGGTTTTGGAAACTGTAGAAATGCTGTCCAAGCAACACCTCTCAGCCTGAGAAAAGCTCTGGTTGTTCACCTGAGAAGGAAATCATGCATCTCCTCCTCCTTAGATTGCAGGTTCTAGTAAATCCAGAATTGTCCTCCATCAGCCATGGTGCAAATTTAGGCCTTGCTGCTTTTCAGAGATGCTCCTGCTCCACTCCTCCTGTGATTCAGCCAGTACATCACTATTGGGAAATACCCTCGATGGTCTGTCAGAAAAGAAATCCAAGCCAAAGTCTGGCATCAGCCAGTGCAGATGGCACAGCCGAGAAGGTGGCTGCTGGATGGAGAAACTTTGTGCCAACCTCAAGTCCCTTAAAACTCGCATGCCTTGTGCCTCCAGTGAAGGTTCGGTTTCACTCCCATTCAAAGCTATAGGAAAATTCCTCTTCCCACGTATAGAGGGCTTGGCTGACAACGCCCTTGGAGCCAAGACAATCCATAGGTTTTAGCAGTGGCCCTTCCCTTTGCGATGTCTGCAGCCACAGAGGTTCTTGGAGGCCTCCCACCGCTTTCCCACGCCTTGGGGAACGGGCCACGTCCTCCCAGAAAACAACCCAAAAGTTACACCTTTGTCTTTTTGTGACTTCAGCTCACACCTGATGGAGGTGGAGCAGCGAAGGGGAGCAGGGAAGAAGGTTAACTGAAAGGAAAGAACTATTTGAACACGTTGTATAACATTGAAATGGGAAGCGTGGTGAGACCCTGAGCTGAGCTCATGCAGGCAACATGCAGCCTCTCACTTCCAGTCAGGCATGTCCCCTCTGCACCGGGCAGGGGAGCTGGGAAAGAATCGGGAAAAGAGTGCAAGGCGCTTTTTCTTGTGTTACGAGACAAACAGCTCCTTTCTGAACCAAACCATGAAAGCAGCCCATCAGTATGCGCAAGATATTTCTGGTTTTCTGCCATCATTTTACTCATGGCTCTAGCAGTGTTTAAATAATTCCATTACAGGATTTTAGTTAGGCGGAAAACCGTGTTTCCCTGTTATGGATGATATTTCCAGAAAATGAATCATTTCAATATTATTTTTTTAAAATCACAAAATTAACAACGATTACAGAAGACTGTTTGATTTTGAGCCCTGAAAAGTGATAGCAGTCTTGATGTTTCTGAAAAGCCATCCTCTTGGGAAGCAGTTCCAGGTCTCTTGTGTCACCTGGGTTGTGGCAGACCAACCAGCAACAGCTTCACTAAGCAATCCAGGAGGAAGCCTGGAACGACGGGAAGACCTTTGCCATGTTTTGTCCCCCAGCACATCTTGTCCTGACAATAAGGGGACACTGAGCTGCTGCTGCCAGCAAGGAGAGAGGGATCGGGCTGTGATCAGAGGAGGCTGAAGTCCCCAGGGCTGCCTGCCTGGTGCTCAGAGCTAGTCCATTGGGCACACAGGCACCCTGCCACATGCAAGCATTTAAGATATTGCTGACATTAAAAAAATAACTTAAAAGGGGGAAAAAAAAATAAAAATCAACGAACCAGGTCTGATCTTTCCTCGTGGATGCAGCATTGTTGAGTGTAAGGGAACCATATCCTCCTGCAAAGACCTTGTGGTTTCCTGAATGAACCCTAATTAAATCAGCTATTAAGCTCAAAAGCAAATATCTAACAGACAGGCAGAGCAAACCCGCTGATTAAAAACAGCAGGTAAATCTTTGTCTGGTACAACCTAGTGTAACTCTGTGGGCAATATTGCACTGCACTGATTGACAGCAGCTGAAGACCAGCTCCAATATTATCACAATAAACTCAAATATCTGCCATAAAACACAGAGCATGAAAACCCTTCCACCGCCTGACCGATTTGGGCATCTGCCTGGCGCGGGAGCAGAGGAGCGGCATTTCCCCCGGCTCGCGTAACCTGTGCTCGCTTGCCTTGCAGCGTGACGCTGTGGACGCGGGTGAGAGGGGAGCAGCAGCACTGCTTAAACCCCAAACGCCAAAACACAGTGAGACTGCTGAAGTGGTACAGGGTATGGAAAGAGAAAGGCAGGTAAGTACGAATTCGCTCAATGGGTGAGGGGGACAATCTCGGTGGCAAGCTGGGCAAAGGAGCAGCGAGCCCAGGAAAACGCATACACTGCAAATGCCCTACCCAGCACGGAGGATGTATTTCATTACCACAATTATGGTTATAAATGGATGTTCTTTATGTTGTTTCTTTCCTGCCACATGCAGTCCTCACTTCTATTTTAGGATTAGGCTGTTCCGACTATAAATAGTAATTATTTTCTGTTAAACTATTCATCAGCTGATGTTCTCAGTTATTTACATACACTCACCTCCCTTCTACGGGTAAAAAGCCAAGATGAAAAGCTAAATTACTTCCACAGGGTCACACGGAAAGCAGTCAGCAGAGTTGGGAAGAGTGCCCTGTCACACATTTTAGCTACGCCACCTCAAAATCATCAGTATCTCATGACGCAGATCTTTGCCAATTTTAACTAGTGTATCATTCCCAGAAAAAGAGTAACTTGCTGCTAGGAAGCTCTGCCACCTTCTCCCCTGCGAAGAGGAGGCTTGGGGTGGGTTTTTTTGCAAGCCATCGGTCATAGATAGACAAGAGAGTAAGAAACGTGAATTCCTGATGGTTGATGGTCAATGGTGATGTCCCTGTTTGTCATTAAGGGGAGCTGCCCAACTCCTACCACCTCTCCAGCCACGGCCAAGGAAGAGTCTCCGCATGCAATACGGTCCCAGCAAACCCCGATCTCTTCGGCCGATGGGAAACTTGCTCCCCAAAATTGAGCTCAGACAAGGCCAGCGAGCAGCAAGCCCCATTGGACCGTCAGGTCCAAGGGTGCCAGCGAGCTCCGGCCCAGCCATGCGGTGCCGGTGGCACAGGCAACGCCACGACACTGCGAGTGGCGGTGGGTGCCGAGCCCCTCGGTGGGCTCCCCGACTCCCTGCGGCTGCTGCACCAGCAGAGCGTGTGGAGAAGCCCTGCTTACTGCATCACCACGCATTTCCACTCTTCCCCCTTATTTTTTAATTTTTTTTTTTTAATCGGGCTGTCACTGAGATGGCGAAGGATGCTCAGCCCCAGGCTTGTGCATTCAGGAAACACGCGGGGTTCCCCCGAGGGGACCGAGAGCCGGGGTCCCCGTGCCGCAGACCAGCTCCTGCCTGCAGATAACCGTGCTGCTCGCAGTCTCCTCCGCAGCCCAAAACAAGGGTCAGCTCGAGGCTTCCCCACAGTCCAGCCAGGGGATGGGGACTGTCCCTGCTGCCAGCTGTCCCCACGGCTTTGCCAATTTGGCAAAGCAATTTGGCAGTGCCTTCGGTGCCAGCTGCACCAATCCCACTGAAGCGCTCCGCAGAAAAAGTTAGGGAATTTAGGTGTAAATGGAATTTAAAGTCAAGTGTAATGCAAACATGAATCTCTTCCCCAAAACAGCATAGCCCCTCATTTTCCCCATGCCATGGAAGACCGCTTTCACCCAAAGAGCCTGCACAAGCAGGATTTTTCAGCAAACAAGCCTGTCAAGTGGTCTTCTCAGGACATAAACTAGAAAAATGAGTCTAATATTAATCCAAAGATAACAGATACCGTGAATTTACTAGCTACGTACAGCTCACGATATACTTCAACATTTGTATACAAGAGAGGGATTTTCCAGTGGCTAAGGTGTATTAGTAGATGTGGAATTCTTCATCTTTTGTGTCCCAACAATCGTGGCAGGGCACGTTACTCCCATGCCTGCGAGACGCAGCAGTGTCGAAGTCCGATCCTCCTCCCAGATGCTTTATGGACAGCAATCCAGCGACTGCTGAAGTCGAGAACTTACTTTCCAATTTACTTAAGCAAAGGCTAAAAATCTGGTTTCTGGGGTTGGTTTTTTGTTGTTTGTGGGGTTTTTATAATTTTTTAATTATTATTTGGCAGGGAGTCACTTCATTCAGAGTTTAAACCCCTTGCTCTGGGCTTTCCTTCTGCTTAGGGTTTATGAAGAATAAGAGGAAGCGGCGTGAGGAACGGAGCGGACTCCCTTGGCTGGCGTAGGACTGGGCTCTGCAGAAGATTATTTCTCTCTCACAGACATAAGACACAAATTCTATATTATTATAAAGCACTTTTTACCAAGGGTCAGTTTTTACATTTTATAGCCGCGTGCAAAAGGCTTCCAGATTGCGCAAGTATCTGTTGCACTTCAGATTCCATACCCGTCTGCTCTGTACTGAGATTGGGAAAACTCATGCTTTTCATTTTAAAGAGGTTGGGTTGGGGTTTTGGGGTTGGTTTTTTTTTATTGTTATTCATTCATACTTCACTATGATTGCAATCGAGCTTTATAAGCTCATTAGACAAACAGTAATGTTTGTAAAGGTGTTGTACAGCCGCGTCCCTCACCCTTTCGCCGTGGGAAAGCTTCGGTGCTGTGGTTGTTTGTCATGTTTGCAGCCGCCACCAGAGTCAGGCAAAGCGGGGACCAGAGACGAGTTTGCTGGGGAAGATGCCATGGAAACGTCATGGCTGTAACCGCAGAAGTGGGGTCCCTCAGCACATCATCAGCCGAGTAGGAATATCACTTGCGTACCTCTTCTTTAATGGACTTGAGGTCTTGAGGCAAGGTGAAGCGTACCGTATCTCCCATTTAACGTTTCATGCATTAGAAAGCGTTTCTAGGTCATTTTTATTACTAAGAAAATGTTTAATTTTTTTTTTTCCCCACCTGAAGTTCTTACAGAAAGTTTGTGGCTTCAGTACTGAGACATTTTAAGCTTCAAGACTATTGTGTATGATTTCCTAGATTTGTAGCAACAACAACAAAAAAAGCCTTTAAAAGGTACCTTTTTATGAAACATATGATAGGGCAAACATATAAATACCTATATATGTTTTAGTCACAATACAAAATATTCATTATTTTGAATGTAATACTTCGATGTTAAGCAGTGCATTCCTCTTTTTAAAATAATAAAACTACCTTTCCATTTGTAAATATACTATAGGAAGTCTCCCTATATTATCTTTCTGTATAATGTACTGTACTGCTAAATTATCATATGCTATTTAAATGTTGAAATATTTAGAAGGTTGCATGCAGATTTCATATTTCTTTCTAAGACAAATGAAAAAAATAATAAAAAAAAATGTTTAAAAAAAGCTGACAATTGCTCTTAGGTTTCCTTAAGCCATGAGGAAACTCCAGCCACTTCTAATAACTTTTTTGGTGGATGAATGGGTTTTGGGAAAAAACACCAAATCAGAGAAGCCGATTTAGAGATATGGCATCTTGATGACACCGGAATTAGAAAACATTATTCCAGTCCGATTTACTTCCCTTTCTCATTTTAGGATTTGGACTTTACCCAAACACTGAGGAACCTTGTCACATAAAGAAGGGCTATGCCACAGCGCCCGTGGCCGCTAGCCTAGCGTTACGTTAAAGAAATGTAAGCCAGCCTCTCCGGCTCCGTGTAACAAGTAAAATGCAGCGATTCGGACAAGACCTCGGCTGGACGAGGCGCGGTTGTACGCGGAAAGTCAGGCAACAGCGAGCCACCCCTCCTCTTTCCGCGCGGTTTCAGCCCTCGCCCCAAGGGAGGGACCTCGCACCCAGCAAGCCTCCGGCACCGCTCCCCAGCTAGAAGGGAAAGGGGGCAGGAAGGGTAAAGCCAGCCAGAGTTTAATAAAACTTCCCGGCGCGCCCCGAACGGCACCGCTCTCCTTCCCGGCTGCTCCCAGCTGCGCGAAGGCAGCTTCCCACCGGGCTGCTGCCGAGATCGGCGCGACGCAACAGTGATCTTACACTGTGTAATCAAGGCAATGCCTGGCCTCAGCTCGAGGGTTTCCTCCAGTTCAGACAGGACAAAAAAAAAAAAAAAAAAAAAAAAAAAAACCGCAAAAACTTTTTACAAATTTACTGGTAA
>NW_010538276.1:9879-20634 GCF_000687285.1 Phaethon lepturus
AAAAAAAAAAAAAAAAAGAAAAAACCGTACACACTATGTACTAATTTACTGTGATAATACCCTGGCAGAGCTGGAGGAGAGAGAGCTCTTAGATTTCAAAGTAATTTCCTATTCTGCATAAGGATGGAGCTAAGAACTTCAGATGCCTATTAGTAAAAAGCTTGAGAAAGATCCCAGAGTATTTAAGAAATTAAACCTCTGGGGATATCAACTACAAGGCGCTGCTTCAGGCTGAGCGTCTGAACCTGATCTCCAGGCAAAGCCTGTAAAAAAAAAAAACACAGTATTTTTTCTTTGAGAGGACTTGATTTCAACACGCCGACAGGCTTCAAGAAAAGGTTTATGCTTATTTAGCAACTACTGGGCAATGTATTTCCTGGAAAAGCATTGATATGGTTGCACAAGAGGCGGTTAATGCTCCGTCGGGAATGCTGTGCGCAGCTCCAGTTGCCCCAGTGCAGCACTGGCTCACGCCTCGCAGGGTATAGCCTGTACAAAGGACCCTTAGCTCTGGGTTCATCGGCCAGACCAAAGCCACCAGCAAAAACTGGGCACAGAGGAAGCCAATTGTAATTCCTTTTTCCACTTGCTAGAATGGGAGACGAAAGAAAAAGAACCGTTTTGTTCGATATGTGTGTTCCCTTTAACCCCAAATCCACGCTTCGAACAAAACAACTCCTGGCAACAGGACTTGAAACCACGAAGAGAAAAAACTGACTCGGAGCTGGTTTTCTCAAGCCTGTTAAACCACATCTCCACGCAGGTTTGTTAAGCTCCCAGAAACAGGAGCATCCCTTGCCGTCCCCGATACTGCAGCTGTAAAGGGAAATACCGTGTCAGAAGGTAACCGCTACACGCTCAAGATGTCAACCACTTTCCTCCTTTACCAAAATGTTTAAGAACATATACGTAGGTACCTCCCCCACCCAGACTTGGCAGCAACCTTAAGGTTTTGCTTTTGTTTTCCCCGGCAGATTGCAGGTTGCGCGGCCACAGGAGACCATTCAGTTCAGCCTCTCTAATATACAGACCATACATTTGTATTTTGGGATTGAAACATTAAGCTGTTGGAGTATGGTCTGTGCACGCACCAGCCAGCCCCGACTGCTCACCAGTTACCAATTTACCTGCCTAAGAGCTTGAAAATTTGGAGGGTAAGCCAGAGCCCTGCTCCACCCTGAGGCGCAGGAGCAGCACCAGCAGACCCCACAGCTCATTTGCTTGGGCACCGATGCTACATTGCAAGGATGTAAGACCCTAACAGAGCCTCCAAGGAGGGCGGTGGGCAGCGGCTTTCCCCCCGTCCAGCCGCGGAAAGCCGCGCCCCAGCACGCCGCAGCACCAAGCCCTGTGCACGAGACCTCCGCGGTCCCCCCCATCCCCGCCCTGGGCATCCACAGGCTGCACCCGTTCAGAAACGGCGCCATCGGGTTTTATTTTAATAAAAGCACGAGGGTGAACCAAGCAGCTGCAGTGAAAGGACACAAGAGCAGGGAGACCCGCCTTGCCTTCTCGGCGAGAGCGCTACGTGGGATTAGTAATGTTATACAGATCCTTTCACCACTTGCCTTGCACTTGTTCATATACGGTCTAGGTCAGCAATGGCCAAGAAGTTTATTAAGAAGCCATAGCTGCTTGGTGGTCTATGCGAGACGACGCGGTGCTCTCAGCAGGTCCAGCTGCCTGCCATGCCCCAGCTCCCCCCAGGCTCCCTAAATCAAGGCACGAGGCCATGCCAGGTTGCTACACGCATGGGGACCTTTCCTGACCACATCCACATGGCGGGAGAGCTGGCCCTGCACTAACGAGGTTTCGTCAGGGTTGTGGGACCAAACGTGGGGCTTGATGGTAAAGTCATCAGAGGGGCCGGCGGGTTTGCACTGGTCACCCCAGAGCCTCAGGTGGGAAGTTGAAGGCAGTGTTACAGCAACACAAATGTTCCCCGAGCTAATTAAACATGAGTTGGGTCCCTCCTGGACCCACGTTTGTCGAGAATGGGAACAAATGTGAATAAAAAGCCACTGCCCCCAGGACTCACCATCCCGCCGAGAGCCACAGCCAGGGAGCGGCGCCTGTCCAAGGGCCAAGGGCCTCCCGTGCAACCTGACGTCAACTACAGGCTTTCTATAAGCCCAGACTGAGCTTGCACTCTCCAAAACACACTTCCCATTAGGTCTAATGAAACACCAGTCACATTTGGGGAATTTTTCCTCCAAAGCCAGCTTCCAAATATGAGGCAACTAAGTCTTTCAGATGCTGTGCACATCTGACCTCACATATTCAGTTGCTCAGCACCTTTGGAAAAACGCAAGCTGGTTTTGGCTGTTGGCAGAGTTTGGACTTTGGATCCAGAAGGATGGGCAGCCCATCCTGAAAGCCCTGGCCACGCTGCCTTTACGCCAGGGCAGCTCTCTGTTTTGGCACTCTAGATCATCCATGCATAGCACTCATGCTGGGATGTCTTGTTCAGTCTGTTCCCTTCAGTGGGTTGGGGTGCGTGTGGCCACAAATAGAAATATGGGTATTTTTGAGGATTGCTGTTTGCAGCTGTCACTGACTCCGTGTTTGCTCTATCAGAAACTCTGCGTCTGTGATTGATTGATTTTCCTCTGATCTCGAACCGCAAAGAGCTGAGTGCTTCCTGGAAGGTCTTCCCTTTGCCTTGAAGGTCTGCGCCCCATGAGCCCCCAGATATCCTCGTAACCAGCACGTGTTTCTGGCAAAGTACCCCAAAGCAGATTTCCTACAATTCCTTTACCTGACATAACCCACCCCAGAAGAGCAACCGGGGTTGCCGTCGCATGAGGAACGGCGGCCGCAGCCTGTGTTTGCAAACGCAGAGCTCCGGACGCTTACGGTGATTTTTGGTGCTTGGAGGTATCAATACACACCTTACAGAAATCTTAATTGCTTGCTTAATTGTGGGCATCTAGGCAACTTGGAAAATCCCACAGCACTGTTAGCTGTGCTTCCTGACACCTTATACCTTTGCAAAGACTGACTGACCTTCCGTCTCTATGGACCACCCCTACAAAGGTATTTGGGCTACCATTTCATAGAGAGAAAGCTAAAAACCGGCACAAAATTGGGCCACCATTTGGTCATCATCTCTCATGTGAAACTGAGATAGAGTCATCATCTTTTTTACCCCACAACGTTGCCTCCTTGGGCCATAACCTCCACTGATCGGTGGCCCTGCCCAGGCAGCACTGCAGTAGCCATCCCCAACTCATACTAAATACCCAGCACAGGTCCAGAAGTTGGGTTTTGGGTGCTTTCCAAAGCTTCCTCATTTCGAGTAGCCAGGACTACAAGAGACAAAGTTGTGGGAGATCAAAGGGATGTTTTGAGACCCCGGCAGCCCCGGGTTCAGCCCCGTTCCTTGCTCCTGTCAGCCCCACAGCACTCTGGTGTCCGGCAGCTCTTGGGCCACGGCCAGCAGATCCCAGCCCAGATGGCTGCTCTGGAAGAGCTGGCGGGGTGGAAAGCAGGGCTGAAAGGACATCTAGTGGCAACCAAAAACCTTCGCAGACAGCCTGGGGACACCTTTACAGCGCTTCAGCCATCTGCATTATAAATCAGCTTGGAGCCTGCTGATTGCATCGCGACGCTGGGAATGCGCTTCCCCAACTCTGCAAGAAAAGCTTCAACTGTTGCATTTCCTTACCTGGGGATGGGAAACCCCTCAAAGCAAAGAAAATGCAGCTGTATTTTGAGAAACCTGCTCAGAGTTTTACACAGTCATATTAGCCTGTTAAGGTGGAGAACACATGCTAAGGGCAAAGAGGACATCTGGCTGCCACCGTGTCTACAGGAGCCACGTCCATCACACCAGCATGGGAACCTGAACTGCAGCACAACCCTGGGAAGACTCATTCCCAAACCACCTGCCCAAAACCCTTTACAAACATCACGAGTTCCTGCCCAACACATCAAGCCGCACGGATTGCTTGCCCAGGGGCTCTCCCTCCTGCCACCAGCTCTCCAGCAAGCCCAGGACCCGCAGGACCATGTGCAGCTGCTGTTCCCCAAGTGTTGTGTTCAGGTCCTGTCCTCAGACCCGACCACCTGACTTCCCAGCAGCAAAAAACCACACGTGCACACTATCACCTTTAACGCACGAAGAGGAGAACTTGCTCCCTCTTGCTGGGCAGGAGCACAACTTCATCCAACCATCAAAACAGAGCTGAGATCCCTGGAGGAAATGCTTTGTAGAGATGCACCGTGCATTTATTTTCTGAACGCTGAGTGACAGGCCGTATTTCTGGTCCTTCTGCCGACATCCAAAGCACTCAAACCCTCTCAGATTTTTCTCTTATCTTTTGCCTGTGTGTGTTAGCAGCTCTTTGGGCAGAGACCGCCCTGATGACACACATGGAGGACATCCAGCGCAACAGGAGCTACTCTGCTGCGAGTGGGCACGCCGGACCACGGAGGGAGGAATGACAGGACGTGAAGTGACAGGGAGGCAGGCAGCCAAGGCCTGGGAAAATCACCACGCCTGTGTTTTTGTTTTTCTTCCTGCACAACAAAAGAGGTTAGTGAATTCCTCTTGGATGGGTTTCAGAACCTCCCCCAAGAGAAAGAAAAAAAAAAAAAAAAATCCTGCTGGTGTTCACTTAAGGCTGATAATTACAGGAATAATTATGATTTATTCCCATCATAAATCTTGGCGCAAGAAAAGGGTTTTGAGGTTTGCAAGATTTGCTGGATGACAGAAACAAAACACGGCTCTAATTGCCCTTCTTTGTTGTGTTTAATTAAGGATTCCGAAGCAACTGATCTCTCTGTCTTTTCATGGTTAGAAACCTGCAAGGAAAAGAAAATCTTTCTGCAGAGCCACCAATCGAAGCTTTGTTGGGTTACTAGGCACTAAGTATGCTACATCTGAACACTCAGGACTCCCAGAAAAAGAAGCTTATTAAAGGAAAAGAAATGCTACAACAGGCTTTTTTTTTTTCCCCTCCCTCTTCCAGTAGGCTTTGGCAATTTTGAGTTCACTTCCAATCCCGGAAGAAATGTCTTTTGTCTTTATCCCTCAGCATTTTTGCCTCATTACTGCCCATTCCATTGTGTTGCATAAAAATACTTCTCCATTTCTATTACCTTCATAATTGCACCATTTACATTTTTCCTTGGGGTTTACTTCAGCTTCCTCTCTACATTTAGAGGGCTTATCACTTCTGCAAACACATTAAGAAAAACAAACCAGCCTGGAGCTCCTCAGCTCCTTCCTTGGACCAGTCAAGCACCACTCGTTCCCAGCAAGAACCAGTTTGCCAAGTGCTACCTCTCAAATTCCAACGGTAAGTGAGTGGCAGGGTGTTCCTTCTCCATTTTTGTGCAACAGCGGAACGGGTTCTGCCAGGGAAATCCTGTTCCTCGTTATAGTCATCAGTGTCAAATCGTCACACCTGGCTCGGAGCGATGCCACCAGCCCATGAGCCACCGCAGCCCTTAGGCTCAGCCCAGGCTGCCCGGGCTCCACGAAGTAAGAAATCCCGGGGACTGCTTCGAATCTGAAGGCACTTGGGACAGCCTTTTTGCAGAAAGCAATTGCACTTGGTAAGCGTGGCACACCTGAGGCTGAGAGCAGGACCACCACGGGCTGCATCCCCAAAGGGAGCACCTGCGAGGAAGCAGAGGGGGTTTGGTGTTGCCCAGAAGGTAAAATCCCAACACTTCAGCTGTACAGAGCAACATACTGGATAGCGATGCCTGGAAATGCTGATCCACAAAGGGAAAGTGTCAAATAGGGCTTCAAAAAAAAAAAAAAAAAAAAAAAGAAAAAAGGACTTCTTGGGTTTGTCATGCCTGGGAAATGGTCTTTTAAGATCAGGAGAAAGGGATAGAGGAGGACAAAACCAGCACAGAAAGGAAAACACCAAGTAGCATTACTGATTAGAAGAACCTTATCTGACCTCAGGTGCTTGGCTTAGACCATAGCGCAAGCGTGCCAAGGTCCCAGCCCAGAACCCTTTGCTGGTCCTACCAGACCCACATCAGCAGGTGGGCACGGCCACGGGTGCCAAGAAGGGCCATTGTTTGGGAATTCAATTGCTTTTATCATAAAAACTGATGACAGAAGCTGGAAAGCGGCAAGCTCTGAAATTCGGACTTGAAACACAAATTGAAAAATGCAGGTTTCTATGGGAAAACCAAGCTCCCTCCTGCTTTCCTAGAGCTTCAGCTCTATGCCGCCTGTGTCATGATAATCCAAAGAGTTGACTGAATGCCAGGTGCTCTGTTTTAAGGGTAACTGCAGCGTGCTGTAACCCCCAGGAGAGGGGTGCGAGGTGCACAGCTCCAGGACAGGGATCTCAGGATCTGCAGTGACTCACTACTCACATATATATTTATACAGATGCACAAGTATAACATGGAATTGATAATACTCTTTTTCTTCACCCATTTTTGACCTTATCTTTTTTGGATAACGTGCGCTTTGTAGCAAGCCCCATTCCCTTTTCCACACACAACAATGCCCCATTTAGCTAACGCTTACAGTGGAAGGTAATAAAGGAAATCAAACAGAAATAAAGAATGGCCGTAAAGCAAAGAATGGTGGTAAAACAATCGATTTTCCATGTTCTGAAAAGCCTCAGGGGGGTATTATTTCCCCACACACACACTTACTTGAAGCAGGTACCTGGATTTTCCAGGAGAGCCTCTGCACAGGGTTGTCCATCCCGGCTGCTGCTGCGAGCTGCAGCTGGGTAAAGGTTGACACCTTGTGGCTATTTCCATCACTTACGAATTAGGAAAGTGGGGTTTTCTCTTTTTCTGGCGAAGGCTGTGGGTGGAGTTCATCGATTAAGAGCTAAATCCCCAGCACCTGGCATGTAACGTGTAAGGCTGAGGTCTGAGGTCATTAACAGGTTAATGAAGAGAAATAATGCCAAACACTGAAAACTATTAAAAACCCAAATTCATATCTATTTATTTCTGGGGGGAAAAAGATAAAGAAAACAAGGGGGGAAAAAAGAGTCTTTGGGATAGGAACCATCTGTATATACACAGGGCCTGCAATACACGTAATAAAAACGCGATCTTGTGAAGGATGTTTCTCTGTGATTTTGCAGCCCCATCAGGTCCCCTGCTCCGTTTGCACAGTGGGGTAAGCGGCTCAGAACCCCGCCTAACCCCGACAGCTGCTCGGGAGAAGTGGAGCTGCACCAACTGCAGAGAAATTATCTCTAATTCCCCCCCAGAGTAAATGGAAACAGGCTCCAGACCTGCGGTGCATTAAACCTGAGGTGAAGGAAAAAACAATACTTCGGTTTTATCCAAGAGGGTTAAAAACAAGGGATGTCTATAGTCTGAAGGAGTACATTCACTTAGTAATTAGCAACTGCACTTATTTTACTATTTAGCTGTGAACACAGAATTTATTGCAATTTAATACCCCCAGAGTAAATGGAAACAGGCTCCAGACCTGCGGTGCATTAAACCTGAGGTGAAGGAAAAAACAATACTTCGGTTTTATCCAAGAGGGTTAAAAACAAGGGATGTCTATAGTCTGAAGGAGTACATTCACTTAGTAATTAGCAACTGCACTTATTTTACTATTTAGCTGTGAACACAGAATTTATTGCAATTTAATACATGCTTAATGAGCAGAAACACAGCAGCCAAACCTGTCTCACCTTGTTAGCAGCCCCAAGGGAAAAAAAACTCACTTAGGACAACATTTACTTTCCCTTCACCATGCTGCCCTACTGTCTTTCCTGTTCGCTGGAACTAGTATTTTGTATTTATTTAGCTTTTTATACCTTCAAGCCATTCTAAAATATGCATTAGCAGACCTAAAACTTAAAGCTACCCCAGCAGAAAAACATGCAGCATGTTTTTCTAATATATAATTTGAAAATATATATATTTTATATATATACCTTGAAAATATAAGGTATTTTCAAGGTATATATATAAATATATATTTTTTTATATATATATATAGGGCTAATATATACCTTGAAAACGATTCTTGCCGCCTACCTGTGGGTCAGGCTTACCTGCAGAGCCCAGCCCTCCGCAGTCCAGCTGCAGACATAAGGCACAGCATCTGCCGGCTCTTCCTGCAGAATTCCTCCTTTGCTCTCTGCCCAGTTCAGCTGCATTGTTAGGTACTGGTCCCAGCAAACCCAGCACTTAGGACCCGTTTGCTGCCTGGGAGTTTGCAAGGGCTGTTACACCTGTAGTTTAGCGCTATGCTTTTGTTTTTGTTTTTATACCCGGAGATCTCATCGTAAAGAGATACTGAGAGAGATGAGACTTGGCTGTCAGCGTGATGGAGAGCAAGACTGAGTCCCTCAACTTCACTGCAGCTGCTTACACTAACAGTGGGATGATTCAGGCTAAAGTTTATGATGTTCATACCTGTGTTTTTGCCCCTGAAGAATGGGAACTTTAAAGGATATATTGCCGATATGGTACGAAGGTAATGAACTGCAAAGCAGCCCAGTTAAATGGATAGCCAGAGGCCATTTAAACCAGTGCAAGGTACTCCTTTAAATTCCAGAAAGCAGAGCACATCTACAAGTTACTTACCACTTGCTTTCCGTTAAGTTTAACGAAATTTGTTTGAAAAACAGTAGGACATCCTTCAAAAAGCTGAGCTGGTGCAGAAACAGAAAAAAGGGTTACTTTTAAAAGAGTTGGGGTAGCGTCTCAGTGTGTTTTCACTGAAGCACCCTCATTCGGAAGCCACTACGCGTTTCATTTTGACATTTTCTAAAAACCATATTCTGTTTAAGCCAAACTAAATCTCTCCCTCCTCTGCCCTGCCCAGAGCCCAGTTTTACTGTTTGGCCTCTGAACTGCAAAATCCTTTTCGACGCAGCTCTCCGCTGGCCGGCCAGCCCTGTCCGCCTCCCCGGCCTGACACCGGCTCTCCGAAACTCAGCACCCACCACATGTAAAACAGTCCCAAACCACCAACCCTCGGCGAGGAAAAGCTCTTTGTATCACTTTTTCTCACTCAGAAATCTTTACAATTGTACTCAAGGGCACATAACAGTTTTACTGAGATAATTTAAAGAAATTATTTTTTTTTACTAGTACAGTAAAAGCAATAAAATGGTAGCACAAGCCCAAAGGAAAGCACGGCATTTTTATGTCGCTACAGCAGGTTTTGCTGTGATAAATAAGCCACGGGAGCTTTTCTGCAGCCCAGGGAGATGCAAACCCTCCGGCTCCGCGCAGCCGAGTTTGCAGCGCTGCGCCTTGGGGTGTCACCCTCGGCCCTCTCACAGCCGAGGCAGCGGGAACTGCACCCCAAAGGTTGATCCCTGGGGGTCAGGGTGCAGAGGTTCAGCCCGGGGTGGCCCAGGGCCAGTGGCCGGGACCATCTCCTTGCCTTTTCCACCCACCCCGGTCTTCCCGGGCACTGGGGCTCCCACAGATGCCGCAGGTCGCTGCCCAGCTCTCACAGCTCTTTCGGGGTGAATTCATCTGCTTTTTTGTTTGCGTTTTTTTTTTTAATTGAGATGTCAGCTGCTCCCTCACTGATATAATCTTTTGTTATAGAGGGTCTCTATTTATATATATAAAATGCCCAGCTTCCTTTGGTGTGCAAAGCACGCGGACGGTGTCACGCTGATGCCCCTTTGCAGAGGGCCAAAATGGAAATTACAGGCTACCTGCTACCTGCAACGAAAGCCTGCGGGTGGACGCACTTCAAAACAACTCTCCGCTTAAAAACGTGGGAAGCGTCTCGTTTTTCTTTTATGTAAGTGTACTCTAATTGTCAGGGCAGAGCAGTGGCTGAGGTGTCATAGAAAATTTTCATCGAGACCCCCTGGGGACACTGGCGACCCAGCCATTCGCAGATGTACGTATGCCCATCGTATGTGTGCAAAAGCTGATGTCGTCGCTGCTCGTAATAATTTGCCTTGGCCCGAGCCAGGCATTGCGAACACCCTGCAAAGGCACCGGTAAATGATCCCAAATACGGCAGCCAGAGGCGTTTCCAAATCCCTCTGGACGCTGTCACTGCCGTTCCTAGGACAGACCAGGCAGCTTCGGGACAGCAGGTCCGCTTCGCGCAGGAGCTGCGCGCGTGCACGCGTTCACGTGTGTGCGTGCACGCGTGTGCGTGCACGCGTGTGAGTCTGCGTGGGCCTGTGGGGATGCGGCTGCGCGCGCACGTACGCGCATATGTGGTGGGCACACATCGGTGCGCACGTGTTCGCACACGTGTTCGCACACGTGTTTGCGCGTGCACGTCGGTGTGGGGGTGGCTCCCCAGCCTTGCCCTCCCGCCCCGAAGCCCGGGGAAGGAAACAGGCAATTCTCTCGCGGGTGCAACCCTTGTACGTACAATGCCAGGGAGGGGATTAAACCGGGGATTAACATTTTAAACTCCCCTACCAGACCTACTGACTCAAAGATCCTCGGGCCAGTAATTGTATTACTGCCTCTGGGATTACTGCGTTCCTGGGTTCAAACCTGAATTTTAGGAGAAGTCGGTGAGAGCTGCCCCGCAACCCCAGCGCACCCCGAACTCCGCGGGCTGGGGCAGGAGCTGCTGCGTTTGGGTTTTTTTACTTTTCTTTAGCCGTTCTCTCTGTTTTCCCTGCCGCAGCCAGGAGAAGACGCCACGAGCGCTTTTCTTGTCGCCTCCTCCTAATTCCCAGTAATTTATCCCGTATTAAAACTCCCTTAAGGAAGAATGGCCCAGGACCCAACACCTGCTATGCAAATGGCAGCAAATCCCCCGGGCCCCGGTGGCGGGGCGGTGGGGACCCCGCAGGCGCC
>NW_010538276.1:20684-21067 GCF_000687285.1 Phaethon lepturus
CCCCCCCCAGCCCCACGCCTCCATCCCCAGAGCCGGGGGGCACAACAGCCCCCAGAGCCCCCCCAAGAGCTCAAGCTCAATTTCATGCCACCGTTGGGGTGCTTCAATTCCTTCAGGTTATCCTTATTGCAGTTAAAAGAAAATTAAAAAAAAAAAAGTCTCTCCTAACCAGAATTATTGATATGGGAGGTATAAAAGAAAACCTGAGCGTCTCAGCACGTAGTCAAGCCTCCTGCTTTGCACGTTGTTGGGGGGATTTCATCCGCGGGGCGGTCAATGAATTTTGTCCCTTTCTTTTAGGATAAGTGTTCTAGCTTCAATTGACAAAATACAAATCAACAAAAGAGGGGGAATTGTGGGCGGGAGAAGGGGGGGGGAGAGAA
>NW_010538276.1:21123-23011 GCF_000687285.1 Phaethon lepturus
ATCCTAATCTCATTTTTCCCAGTTAATGTGGTAGCCGGGAGGCTGGGGAAGGGCCAGGCAGGGAGCGTGCCCCGGCGACGTGACCGCGCCGGGAGGGTTTGGCCCTTTTCCTTGGATAACTCGGATTAGAGTTGTTGAAACCTCAGGCAGCCGGATGCATCCCTGGGCACCTGCACCCCGCGCCGGGTCCAGCCCAGCTCCCCGGGGGTACCGGTGCCGAAACGGGGGGAGACGGCACCGCTGCGCCGGGGAGCCGCGCCGGGACCCTGCGCAAACCCCTCCATCTCCAGGCTTTCTTCCCGGGGCCCTTTACCATGATCATATATTTCCCAGCCCTGGGCGCTTGACTGACATTTGGGCTATTATTCGGGGAGATAGATTGTTTGGCCTGAAGATGCATTGTTTGGGCTCCTCATAAAAGAAACAAGTTAAATGCCGCAGCTACCACACACAAAAATGACTCCTTCTGGCCATAAAACCAGTGGGACAAGGAAGTGGTTGTAGGAGTCAAACATAATTGATGCTCAGAAAGATGTTATAAATAATCTGCCCCGAGTCCTCTCTCATGTGCCTCAAAACCACAGAAAGTGGAGCTTTTTTTTTTTTTTTTTTTTTTTTTTCTCTTTATCTCCCCTTGAATTCAGGAGCATAATACACCGTGAGCACCAATAATTGATGTATGTTATAATTCTTCATTACCCTATCAGTAGTCTGGGAAAATTGGAAGAAAAGAAAATGCCAGAAAGTTATGGTAAAACTTAAGATGCGACAGAAGTAGCTTTCTTTGCTCACGCTGTGAGTGTTTGAATAAGAAGAATGTCCCTGCACTGTAACAAGCTAAAAGAATGAGGAAGACAAAGGATTTCACGAAAAAGGTTTAGATAGAAGACAAGGCAAGTGAAACTGAAAGGAAGGGAAAAAAACCATTTACAATGGAACAATGCGTGTACTAATCGCTTTGATATATTATACAAACCCAAAGACCCAAAACATTGTGTAATTATTTATAAATGACTTCTCCACTCCTGTGTATAATACCGAAGAAAGAATAAAACTGCAGGCTACTCTCTAAACTATTTCTAAATAGACCTAGCTCAAAAGGAAGCAGAAGTGTTTGAAAAAAAAATAATTAATGGTTGATTTTATGGTTGTCTCATTAAAACATTTTAATTACAACAAACAAAATACATTTGTGCTCGCAGGGAACAATTGTGTACCTACTCATCCCCCCTCCCAAAAAGAAGGAAAAAGTTGTATCACACGTTTAAAACCCGAAAATAAAACATTCCCACTATGTCTGCAGAGCCCCCGGGAGGGGTTGAGCCCCAGCCGCGGCTCCCGGTGCTCGTGGGGGATTTCGGAGCAGACCCAGCTCCTCCAGGCCAGGAACCCCCCGGTACTCGGGGACCCTCCCTGCGATGCCCCCGTGCTCCCCCCCCGAAAAAAAGCCGGCACGCGGCCCCAGGCCTCACGCTGGCCCCGGGCAGGTAGGTGAGGCCAAATCCTTTAGGACGAAGCCCTTGAGCTGCTCCCGAGGTGCCTCCCCCGCAGCAGAACCGGCCCCTGCTCCGGAAGGGGTTAACGCTGCCTCTATGCAGCTGAGATCCCTTCCAAATGTCGGACTTCCAGGGCTGTCCCTCGGTCTGCAGTCAAGGCGTAGACCCCGGAACGCGCCGGTAGCCCCGGGCCGGGAGCTGGAAGCCGACCCTGGCCAGGTGACGGGTCCCAAGGGCACGGCAGCGTATGTCCATCCCTGCGCTCGCACCCGCGCTGCCCCTCTGTCCCCAGCCCGGGCTGGACAGGCAGCTGCCGCGCGCTGCACCGTGCCCACGCAAGCGCCGGGAGACAACCTGCCCCGTTGAGCCATCTTCTGGTTTTCTAACTATTT